>NC_046626.1:1193871-1281371 GCF_900324465.2 Anabas testudineus
CACTTGAGATGTTCATTTTGATAGTGATGGTGGAAAAAGTAAATGAAGTTAATATTTCATGTTTGTTAATTGTTACGTTTATCAAGGTTTCCTACAGATTCATGTCGCGGTGGCAGGACAATGATAAATAGCAACTTGTTTAAATGGTGAATTTTGAATGGTGTCTTCTGCCATGTAGTATGACTCCTACTAGTCCTTCTCCTAACTTCAGCTGATGTTCGGGAGTTTCTCCTCCAGCCTCGTCTCCCAGTCCTTTATAATCATTAGAAAACCCAACAGGCCCCTCTTGAGGCAGGGCCGCTAAGTGACAGAGGAGAGGGTGAGAGGAGACAGGAGAGGAAGAGGGAGGAGAGGAGAGGCGAGGCGAGGAGGGAGGAGAGGAGAGGAGAGGAGAGGAGACAGGAGAGGAGACAGGAGAGGTGAGGAGAGAGTAGACAGGAGAGGAGGAGGAGAGCGGAGCCAGAGAGGTGAGGAGGGAGCGAGACAGGAGAGGAGAGGCGAGGAGAGGAGAGGAGAGGAGGAGGAAAGAGGAGAGGAGAGAGGAGAGAGAGGAAGAGGAGCGGAGAGGCGAGGAGAGGAGAGTAGATGTTGAGGAGAGGAGAGGAGAGGAGAGAGGAGACAGGAGAGGAGAGGAGAGGAGAGGAGAGGAGCGGAGAGAGGAGACAGGAGACGGAGAGGAGCGGAGAGGAGAGGCGAGGAGAGAGGAGACCGCAGCTGTGCGGCGCGGAGAGGGAGAGGAGAGGAGAGAGGGAGAGAGGAGACAGGAGAGGTGAGGAGAGAGGAGACAGGAGAGGAGAGGAGAGGAGAGGAGAGGAGAGGAGAGAGGAGACAGGAGAGGTGAGAGAGGAGAGGAGACAGGAGAGGAGAGGAGAGAGGAGACAGGAGAGGTGAGGAGAGAGGAGACAGGAGAGGAGAGGAGACAGGAGAGGTGAGGAGAGAGGAGACAGGAGAGGAGAGGAGACAGGAGAGGTGAGGAGAGCAGAGGACATCGTCGTAGCACCACTGCTGAACAAAACCCGGCAGATTGTTCATGAACTTATAGAACTTAAAATCCAGCCACAATCGGGCCCGAACCAAAGCCCGGAACACAGAGGTGACCTCCTGACCCTCGACCTTCCTGGTCTTGTAAATAGCAAGTTTGGCCTGGCCGGACAAGAAGTTCACAATAATGGACTGAACCCATTTAAGAAGATCAACAGGGGGGTCCACACAGGCCAGGCGATGCCAGAGCCCACTGGCCACCAAGTTGTTGATCACCAGAGCCCTCCGCCTGTACGACATCTGTGGCAGTAACCACCTCCACTTCTGTAGCCTCCCCTCCACCTTCTCCACAACACCAGCCCAGATCCTATTTACACTCTCTTCATTCCCCAAATGCACACCCAAGTATTTAAACCCCCCCCCTCTGCAAGGTGAGACCCCCTGGAAGAGTGGGAAGCCCACTCCTCCAGCTGCCGACAGCCAACGCTGCACTTTTGTGCCAGTTGACCTTAGCAGATGACACAGTGCTAAAAGCCGTTACTATATTTTCCAAAACACGAACCTCTGTTTGTGACTTAACGAAAACAACAACATCATCCGCATAGGCCGACAGCACAGGGTGGGCCGCACAATTAGGTAAAACCAAACCACTCATGGATGTACCGGCTCTGGCCATTACTCTTTTCCAGACTGAAGAAAAAGCGGGAGGGAGCATCCATCTCTGCGACAGCCTGGAATCTGCACCGGACCAGTGCCCCCTGTGTTCTGGTGCCCAGTAGGCTGGCAAGAAGAGCCTTTTTGGATTTGAGGACATCAATGTGTCCTATGTTTCCTGTGGAATCTGCCAAAAGTTGCAGTTCCACATTATCACTCTTCAGAGCTTCAACTGACCTGGTAACGTCCCTAGTGACATTGAGAGTGTACTGTTGGCAGAATTGCTTGATCTGGACTTTGCCACAATCCCACCACTGTCTAAGATTCATAAAATCAGATTTCTGGGTTTTAAAGTCTTCCAAAAGAACCTAAAACCATCTTTAAAACACTCATCAAGCAACAGTGAATCATTAAAAATCCAGTATGCGCTCCTGTGCTTAATGTTATTAATAAAAACATGACACAAAACCATGGAGTGATCAGTAAAACCAACAGGTGTGATCGAACAGGACCTGAAAGAACTCATCTGGGGGTGGCTGTGGCTCAATAGGTAGAGCAGTTGACTGCCAATCATAGGATTGGTGGTTCGATTCCCGGCTGCCACGTCACATGCCAAAAGTGTCCTTGGGCAAGATACTGAACCCCTAGTTGCCCCCGGTGAGTCAGGTCAGCTGCAGAGCAGCTCTGCCATCGGTGTGTGAATGTGTGTGTGCTTGTGCGTGTGAATGGGTGGGAGAAGCAGTGTAAAGCGCTTTGAGTGCCAGCTAGGTAGAAAAGCGCTATATAAGTGCAGATCAGTTACCATTTAAAACGGAACAGTCTCGCTAAGGAGATCGTACCATCTCTCACGTGGGACCATGTGTACTGTCTGTCAGAGCCGTGGAGGCTCCTCCAGACATCGACCAGCTCATGAGCTTCAGTGACCCGTTGCAATACACGCCTAGATGCAGGATGAGGCTCGATGTGGTTCCTGTCCAGATGGTCGTTCTCAGTACAGTTAAAATCACCACCTAAGAACAAGTAATCTTCGCAGTTACAGTGAATTAGAACAGAGTTCACTTCATTGAGGAGCAGGAGTCTCTCTGTTCCTGTATTAGGAGCGTAAACATTGACCAAGAGCACATTGACCAAGAGCACTTTGGTACGTTCAAACACTGCCTGTGCCAGGAACCACTTCAGATGTAGTGAAGGAGACAGGAGGGCAGGATCCAGAAAACAGGATACCTACACCCCCGCTGCTGCTGCCGCCATGGCTCAGTACCACCTGTCCAGGCCACTCCCTGTGCCAGTCAACCTCGTTACTGCTGTCACTGTGTGTTTCCTGTATTAGCATCACGTCAATGTGATTCAGTTTCACTAGTTCATATAAAACCATTCTCTTCTTCAGGTCTCTGGCCCCGTTTAGGTGCCAATTTTGAGTCCCCAAGTAGTCATGGGGAGAAAGAAGAGAAAACAACCACAGAACAACAGTCCGCTACAGTCCGACTCAGCTGCCTTCAGGCTCCTCAGGCCTCGACCTCTGACCTTTTTCACAGCCCCCGACTGGTCCTGGGAGCTGCTCACAGTAGTTTTACTCTTCCTTTTTCCCCCTGGTACTGCTGGACAACTGTCACCTTCGTCCATCACTGCTTCCTGTTCAGTCCTCAGCTCCTCAGCACACGGCACCACCTCTCCTTTACTCACTGTCTCTACAGCTGATGTGCGATCAGCAGCATCAGTCACCACCACCTCAGCCTGGTCACCCCCCAGGGCACCTGCCTCAGACTCATCCTGCTGTCCTGCACCTCCATCTTGCTCCTGCCTGTCCACCTCTTCCCCTCCTTTGCCCCCTGCTGGTCAGACACCATCAGACCTGCCTGCGGCCTTCTCGGGACAGGCCCTGATGAGACGTCCTCCCCTCCCACAGCCAAAACACTTCATGGTCTCAGATGTCACAAACAGAACATAATCAAAGTCATCAACCCTCAGCTTCAGCACCAGGTTCAGTTCTTCGTCCTTACTGTTCAGAACCATGTAGACCTGACGTCTGTGGGAGATGACGTGACACAGCTCTGGCTGAGTGCATCCCGACGGTAACCTCCGTAAAGGAGACACTATCTTCCCGTGTCGGGACAACTCTCTGCACAGCAGCTCGTCACTGATAAACGGTGGAACATTAGACAGAGTCACTTTCTTAGAGGGCTGAGTGAGAGGAGACACAAAAACAAGGAGTCACCGATCACAACACCACTTTCAACCAGGCCGTGAACTTTATCAACGCTGTCGAGGAAAAGAACGACGGAGCCGTTCATCCTCACAGCTGATGAAGACCAGACTGTACAACAACAGTTAAAAAGACACCACCGTGTCTACAAAAACTACAAAAACACACAAAAAACGCTCCGAGCTCTGAAAGAGAGAGACAGGAGAGGAAGGAGAGGAGAGGAGCTCAGTTTATCAGTAGAGGTCCCCCAGCAGACTAACCTATATCAGCATAACTAAGAGATGGTTCAGAGTCACCTGATCCATCTCTAACTATAAGCTTTATAAAAAAGGAAAGTTTTAAGTCTAGTCTTAAATGTAGAGAGGGTGTCTGCCTCCAGAACCTGATCTGGGAGCTGGTTCCACAGGAGAGGGGCTTGGTAGCTAAAGGCTCTGCCTCCCATTCTACATTTGGAAACTCTAGGAACCACAAGTAAACCTGCAGTCTGAGAACGGAGAGTTCTGCTTGTAAATTATGGAACTATGAGGTCTTTAAGATAAGATGGAGCCTGATTATTAAGGGATTTATAAGTGAGGAGAAGAATTTTAAATTCAATTCTGGATTTAACAGGGAGCCAATGGAGAGAAGCTAACATAGGAGAAATATGATCTCTCTTGCTAATTCCAGTCAGAACTCTGGCTGCAGCATTTTGGATTAACTGGAGGCTCTTTAATGAGTTATTGGGACATCCTATTAATAATGAATTACAATAGTCCAGTCTGGAAGAAACAAATGCATGGACTAGTTTTTCAGCATCACTTTGGGACAGGATGCTCCTAATTTTAATGTTTCTCAGGTGAAAAAAGGCAGTTCTAGAGATTTCTTTGATGTATGAGGTAAATGAGATACTCTGCATTACCCCAGTGTTACTTGACACCAATGCTATGTCATCTAGGGCTACAGTATGAGCATACATCGTGTCTCTGTGGTTTTAGGCCCAAACAAAATAACCTCTGTCTTGTCAGAATTGAGGCGTAGAAAATGAGAGGACATCCAGGCCTTTATGTTTTTTTTAGCAACTTGACATTTGACTAATTGATTAGTTAAATATAGCTGGGTATCATCTGCATAGCAATGAGAATTTTTAGTGTTTCCTAGTGATATTGTTTAAGGGGGTCATATAGGGAGTGAAAATAATTGGAAAATAAAAAGTACAGAACCCTGTAGAACTCTGTAACTATCTTTTGTCTGCATGGAAGACTCATGATTAACATGTACAAACTAGTATCTATCTGATAGATAAGTACATAATAAAATGTTGTGATCAATAATGTTGAATGCTAAGAGAATCTTTGCATTCAACACTATCTTTGAGCAGTCTAGTCGAGATGGAGTCTAAGAGACGTGTTGATGGTTTAGTTTAATTAATTATTGAAATTAACTCAGTACAATCTATGCAGAGGAAGCTGTCTAAGTACAAGTGAGATCTTACAATGGAATCTAGAGCTCCAGTCAAATACTGCAATATCAGTATCGGCCACTAATTATACCCACTAATGTTTAATCATTCCTGTAGTTACTTATGGCTTCAAGAAAGCAGTTGCACGTCTGCATCACATGATTGTTGACTCTGCTTCCGTTGATGAGCTGGTTGTTGCTGTTTGCCAGCATAACAAGCGAGCTACCCACAGTGAGGCCATCTTCTTTAAAGAAGCACTTTAAACTTAGGTTGCACTCCCAGAGTCAACAGTTACCAACATGGCCATGTCAACTTTTTTTAACTTACAACTGATTAAACACATGAAAAACTAAAATCAGATGCAGATAGTGCTACAAAGATAGTTAAACAAAACTCTCTGAAACATTGTGATCTACGTCTAGCAACGTTAGCACCATTTCCAAGGTAACTCCATAAGCACAACAAACTTTTCACACTCCACAGGAACCTGGGTTAGTTTAGGTGTTGAATTTAAGAATAATGACTTTATCTTGTCTGATTGTCTCTCTGCAGGGCAGTGGAATCCAAAAGACTGGTCTGCCTTCCAGGTTTTCAGGGTCAGCCTTATGACATCAGAGATCATCTCCACTGAGATAGAGACTCAGAGGCGGGGTGTCAAGGCCATATTTGACCTGCAGGGGTGGACTTTGGGCCATGCCCTGCAGATTAACCCTTCCCTTGCGAGGAAGATATCCTCTGTACTTTCGGTAATCATGTTGGCCTTACTGTAAATATAACTTGTACTATAAAGATCAACTACAAATATTTGACAATATGTTTCACGCATCATAACATTTTCATTTCTATGCAGTTGACACACATTTCAAATTTCTATTATAGAAGATAAAAGATTCTATTCTAAAGTATATAAGGAATATACGTAAAGCAACATATCATTCAGTTTCTGTGACTTTGACTTTGTTGTGCTTCTATTTTTCGCACATACATTTATTCTTGACTTGACTTCACATCTGAATAGAAATTCTATCCAAAGAGTTGTGGTTCTGATACAGTAACTGTTCCATCTCTATTCATGTGTTTTTCAGGACTCTTTTCCAACGAAAGTTAGAGGAATTCATCTGGTCAACGAGCCCATGTTCTTTCGACCAGTTTTTGCTATGATTCGTCCCTTCCTGCCAGACAAGATCAAACAGAGGGTCAGCACTGTGTTTATTGCTTAACACTGATTACATTGATCCACAGAAGTCACCATATCAGTTCTTAGACTGGTCTTTGATTGACAGAAACAGTGCAAATGTCTTTAGAACTACATTTAAATCCAAGTTCTCCCCTCTACAGATCCATATGCACGGTGCTGATTTCCATAAGGCTCTAAGTAAGTTCTTCTCACCAACCATCCTGCCTCCAGAATATGGAGGTGAAGGGCCAGGAATAGAGGAGGCGTGTCAAGACTGGACCAATCAGCTGCTTCAATCAGAGACCCTCCTACAGCAGATTGCTTCCCACCCAACTGCTGACATCGCCATTACTCCTGATGAATCATACCTCAGAGGAAATCGAGACTGAACACCTCGACATGTGGAATTTTGAACTGTACGCACTCTCTGGCAGCCATTTTGGGTTTCAATAGTTCTATCTATTATGTTGCTGTCTGCAGTAAGAGAGTGGAAGGGAACTGTATAATGTCATGTTTGTTACTTTCAGTACTGATCCATCCCACTAACTTTGAGTTGACATGATGCTTGTCCATTATTTAGCTGTTTTTCTTGTTACATTGCTCACTGAAATCTGTGTAATGGCTTCAGGTTGAAATACCTGTATAGAGAGCACACGTCACAGTGTCATATCCAGGCTCGCCTCTGTTCTACTAGCTTCTGAGCTCAATGCAATGTTGGGTTTTCTTTCTTGCTCTTACCACTTTCAGTCTCTTTCTTGCTCACAGTGCAACAGTCTTGCAGTATGATGTTACTTTAGTGTCATGGACCCAAGTTTAAAAACCAAACTAACATTTCCTCTAAATCTCACTGATATAAATGTTGGATCATACTAAGAAAAATACATGTTAAACAAGTTTCTGTATCTAGCAGCCCGTGCTGTGGTTAAAAACACTGGGCAGAATTGCTGAGTGAATGAAAAAACTCTTATTCATTAACAACTCCCTGTAACACCACACTTTTTTTTTTTTTTTTTTACGTATACCTAATGTACACTGTGCAAATAAGAAATCTTTAGAGGTGTCGATGGGTGTGGTTTTTAATTGGGGGGGGGGGGGGGGGGGCAGGCTACCAAATAGCTTCCCTCAAAGCTAAGTCTAGTCTATCTTTAAGCTAAGATAGACTAGACTGATATTATGGCAATGGGGCCTTAAAGGTTGTGTTTTTAGGTTTAAAAACCCTTAGCGTGTGATTGCTACAGTTTGTCCAAAAATCATATTTCAGTCAAATCTGGGCACACAGACACAGTACACTACACAGTTTCTTGTAACAGTTTAGTATAAGTTCATTTAAGTGATGATTTTTAATGTTTAATGTTTTAATGATTGGTGTTGGAAGTGCGGTGTGGGTTCATGTTCCATGCATTTATAGTTGGTACACGGTTGAATCTTTAGACAAACTAGTTAGAAATAAAGAGCTCACACATGTAGCGTTCAGGGACCCTAGAGACAGGAAAGTTTACTGAGCCTCCTCCACTTAGAAAAAAACTACCTTATCTGAGGCCTTTCAGTTTTACAGGAATCCTGCCAAATGTTACTGTGTGGATGTCACATCAAGTTTTTTTGTTCCCTCTATATTTCTGTTTATAGTAATTACTAAACAGGTAAGATGTCCAGTGGACCTCTGTGATTCAATGCTAGATGAAGATTTGTGTTACAACTGCAAAGCAACAACCAGAGGTCTGGGCTCAGTCCTTGGGATGGCTGAAGACAGAGATACTCAGGCCCTACCACCTCTGAAGTCTGTTTTAATGTCGCCATCGTTTTGCAGCATCGCTGCAAATGATGAGTTTGAACCCTACTTTTCTTCCAACTCACCACTCCGTCCAGACTTTTATCTTATCAGCCAGCCAAAACAATGAATCCAGTCTTCTACTAGTTCACAGTTGATCATTTAAACTAACTGTTTTACTGCTTATGTTGATGAAATGTTGTGACATTTGTGATGTGAAATTAATACTTTGAAGAATTTTATCAGTGATATAAATGAAGGGTAAAAACTGTGGTAGTTGCATATAACTGTGACTATGTTTGGACCAATACTATGCACATATCCCTTTATACCTATGTATTGTAAAAATGTGAATCAACTGTAAGCACTAAGTTTATAATTATTTCTATTAATTGCTGCATTTTTGCAGCCCATATGATGCTGTACATTGTTTATTTTCAAACTGTGGAGTTCAAATGAAGATGTGATCTAGTCCTCATATTCTTGTATGTCTGCCAGAAAGTACACAGATAAGACTTGTGCACATTAAGAAATAAAGGGCTGAACATGTTAATAGGTCATGTGGTGTTGGGTTGTGTCTGGGCATGTGCAGGCTCATGTATTTTCATGTGTGCTTCAATCTTAGCACCTGGTACATGAAAAACACTGTGTGAGGTACCAAGTAAACAAGTCACATTTCTTCATTGCTTTAGTGACAGATTGTAACTTCTTTTTTATTGAATATTTTATTTTTTCAAAAATGTGTCTCAATGGGACGATGCAGTGTTGAAGCCTGAAATATTACAAAGACATTTGCATCTAAACGTTTCTGAGTGAGGCTCTGCCTCCTAACCAATCAGCTGACTCTGCTTGATGTATTGCAGCATTTATAGTTTGTTATTTGAGATGGGCTGAGTGGAGCAGAGTGCACTAATTTAGTTTTGTGCTAATGCTATCTTACGTTTCAAGTAGAGAACATAAGTGAATGTATTTATTTTTGAATGTATTTACCAGTGGTGTAAAGTTACTAAATACATTTACTACTCTACAAACTTTTACCAGGTTAGGGTAAAATGTATTTTTAATTGTCTGCTGAAGTTACTGGTTACTTTGCAAATGAAGATGAAAACTAAGCAAAATGAATGAAAAGGGCAAATTCTAAATTCCTAAATTATACTGTTACTTTATTGTAAGCTTTCATGTTTTGTGTTTGCTTCTGTCTTACTGCTGTCCTCCTCCCTCTGTTTCTGGTTTTGTGCAGTCTCAGTACAGACCTTTGACCAGAGTTTTAGCAGGTCAGTAAACATGTCTATCAGTCTGCTCAGTCTGGTAAACATTATCGACTCTACAGCACCGCCAAAGCCCGACCTCTGGGCTTTAAGTGAAAGTACAACCATATTTCACTTCTATTTAAAAATCTCTACGTAGAAACCTGTTTCTTTCCGCACATCTCCACTCTCCACATTAGTCCACATGTCACAACAGCCCAGTGTGTCCGTGACTTACAGACTGTGAGCCATGTATCCTACTTGAAATACTGTGGGTTGTCATGATCTCTCTGTTCCAGCTGATGTCAAGTCAGGTTCTCACAAGCTGAAACCAGGACAACAGGAAGTAAAGTGAATTTTCATTTGCAGGTTGATGTCATGCAGTATGATATTCACTAATAAAGCCACAGTAATAAGGTAGCTACAGCTACTGTGGAGTGAAACATCATGGCTGGGGAGGTTTCCTTTAGCAGTGCACTGATTGAGAAGATAACTCACTTCTGTAACAACCTCACACACAGCTCATTTAGAATCCAGAGTAATTCACAGATGGGATGATTCCTTCCACACTTTCTAAACTAAAGACCTTCAGTCATCTCCAACCACTAACTTTCTCTTAAGGTAATCGCACAATAGCACGTTGCTAAAATTACACCACCTTCAACTGATGCATAACTCCCTTAAATGGATGAAAGGCAGCTTTTCTGTGTTTGGACAGCACAGTGTCCAAGTGCACCTCCTGGGGAAAACAGTTAATCATTGCTGGAAAATGATTATCTTACATGGCACTTTTGTTCTTTACTGATATCTCTGATCCTTGTAGACTTATCTGCTTCATGCTTCTGCTTAAAATGGTCGGGCATTGTATTAGAGCATCAAGATTGATCATTCGAACCATTTTAGCTGACATGCAGAGAGTGCTTCGAGGCAAATTAGGCAAATAGTCTCCTCATCACACTGCTCCTCTTAAAGACACATTGACATGACACTCACTGATTCCTCTTCAGTGGGACGGGTGTGGTTGGTACACTAAACACTCTTCATATTAATACACTGAAAAATGGCCAGTGAGAGTATTTCATGGAAGAGGCTATTGATTTGGTGTAGTCCATGAAGCCTATTTGATTTTTGAAATCAATTATTAGTTATTGACATTCGGTATAGGCAAATATTTTTCACTGCTGGTCCTGTGCACGGCTGTGTTTAGAAATTGTTGAATGAAGGGGCTAGAGGGGGCACATGGTAAAGGGTGGCACATTTGGAAAAAGATTTGTGTGTTCAAAAAACAGATTTTAATGAAAAATAACATATAGATCATTAATAATAACAATAGTAATCATTTATGTTAAGTGTGAGAAATGCCAAACCCAACTTTACATATTCTTCATAAATTATAGAAATAACCAACATCTATCAGTGATAAACAAAAGTGGTTTTCACCCCAGATGTCATTTATAGTGAAATGTCAAACTGATAGATAAAGGGGGATACCAAATGAACCACTCTGGCCTTCTCATTTCTTCAGCGGTCAGTGAAGTTGTCCTCTGCACAAATAACATTTTAATACAATCTGACAGTAAATTATACATGTATGTCTTGTTTAATTGGGAAAAAGGTTTGTTTCCACATCACTGAAATATGCTATTGATGATCTTGCTTTTAGCCCAGGGTTCCACCCGTGAGCGCCATCCCGGCCCTGCTCAGGGTTCTACAACTTTGTAGGGTTGTAGGCTCTACAAGGTTTCACTTGCAAAGCAGCAAATGGTTTATAACATTAGCTACAGGCTAATGCCTAAATGTGCTTGGCTACACAAATCACACAGTTTATACTGATGTATGTTAGCTCTCTCCACAGCGACAGACAATCAGTCACAGTACAAACTGTCTGAATTAAAGAAATGCACATTAAAAAGTGACTTAATTAGATGTCTACAGGAAACGTTGTATTAGTTTCAGTTTTATTTTAATTTCAGGTGGACTTGATTTAAAAACAACTGTGTAGCTCTGTGTAAAGATCTCTCCATTAATCCAGCTGCTCCTCCCAGCTGATAGTAGTGTGGTGAGTGTCTGCAGCCCTTGTTATGCACATGTGCTCTTGCAGAAAGCTGAATAAAACCTGGTTAAACATTTACATGGTAGAGTAATCATCATTCTCCAGAAGACATCTACCTCGGGAAAAAACTGTTTTTTCTTATCCCCTACCCCGATTACAGTGGCCAGGTTTCCTGTTTACATGACAATTAAGAAATCAGCTATCTCAAGATAGTCGACGGTAACTTGAGTGCATGGAAATGCACTGACTGAAATTAGCAGTAATGCAATGTTTAAGGATGAGATTTTTACATTTTTTAGACGTAGAGATTGTTTTTTCACATTTAATATCTTTCTAGGTTCTATTACTAACTCTGCACCTAAACTGCTTTTTTTTCTACCTAGCAGCCCTACAGTTGTCCCCTGTAGATCCACCCTGGTTGGCTATTGAATTCTACTACATTAAAATATTTATATCACAAACAACAGACTAGTTGCATTTGTGTTCTTTTTTTAAAATTCATACTCTGCAATTGGAGTTATAAGTTAATATTGATGCCATAAGTGGCTCTGCAAAACAGCATACTACAAACATGATCAGGTCACAAAGACATGGCTTGTCATAGCTAAAGTATACAGAATTAAAAAACAGCTTATACTCTAATAGAATCTAACTCCAGCTGGGGACATCTTGTTTGACTGGTAAGGCTGCTGTTAGATATGCTAAATATGACTGGATATGACATTCTGCACTGCTAGAACAGCAATGGAAAAATCTGTGTGGAGAATGAGAGGGCACACACACACACACACACAGATACTTTCTGCTGGCTGGAGAACAACCACAGGCTACATAAAAGGTGCAGCTACTCTATATGGATAAAGTGGGTCAGAGAAATCCAGGTCATTCTTAAAGTGAATTTAATGCTGGCTCTGTCAGCAGAGGGCATAAGAGAGCTGCTGACCAGAGTGAAAGTTGTGAGTCAGCAAAGGCCTTCTGCAGAAATCCAACACACACATATGCACATAGGGAAATCCCATTTCAAATCCTGTCTTATAAATAGAATTGACACAATTTGTATTCATTAATTAAGTAGTTTTCTTTTTGTTTTTAGTGATTTAGATTTTCTGATCAATCAAATCAGAAACAGGCAATGCTCATCTTTCAAACTGCTTCCTTTTGTTGCTAACTAGTCTGTAGATCATTCTTGTGTCAGCAAGGCAAGTCCAGAGCTATAGCAAGACAGACTGCTGTAATACCTCTCAAAGCCTTAAAAAGATAAGACTCTGGAGCTTTGTGTGATAATGAAGGGCCTGCTTCTGAACTTGCAACAATAGTGATGAACATATAGACCACTGACACACCAGTTTAGACTCATAGGGTATCACAGATTGGAGAAATTGTCTCTGTATAACTGTCAAGACGTGTTTGTCAACCCAGACACATTCATCATGTACAGTTTTTCTCCCTTCCACTTTGCCCTTTCTTTTCCAGACACTCAACCCAATCTTCATCCATATCCCAGCAGATAGTGAGTCCATAAGGTGAAAGGCATACAGTGCAATTAGTAAGCTGCCTGTCTGATCTAAGGGTCACAACACAAGTTGCATAATATAGTGGCAAGACTTTGTGGTTTTCTGCATTAATATCTCATAAAACGTGATCGGATCTTCAATTCAGGAGTATTAACCAATATAATGTGCCTAAAATAATAACTCAAAGAAGTTCTGATCTTCCATGTCTATTTCCATGAAAACAACCATACAAACCTCGTAGGGCTAGTGGAAAAGTATGTGAACCCTTGGAATAATGACCTCAAAAAAGCGTGCAAGCATACCTGCAGTCTTGTTAAGAAAGTTAGTTTGGAGCTGTGGACTAGAGCTACTTTAAATTTGACAGACAAAAAACACTCTGCACAAGAAGAATGTGCTTACATGAGCCATGAAGAACCAAAAAGAATTGACTGAGGAAATGATCAGGGCCTTTAAGAATTTTAGGTTCTTCAAGTAAGTACAGATATGACTGAGACATGGGACCAAGTTAATCTACTCCTAAACCCCCCCTAGTCCCTTTGTATGTATTGTACACTGGAACATGCCCAATGACCTAATTCCTACAACTTAATATTGCAGTAAACCAACATTGTCTAACATCCTGATTCAAACAGAGTAGCTTGTTTTTCTGTTAAATAGTTTGGTGTGAACAGAATCTTATTGCTATGATGGTATCTGAATCTCCCCCAGATCAAACCTGCACATGGAGATGGTACAGGTTTTAACATTACAGTTTACTTGTGGGAGTCGCTCAGGTCATATATGACCTATGCCCATGATGCAAATTCCATTCAGGTGATTAGATCACTGTTCACCCCCAAATCAGTACCCTACACAGGGATTAGGTCAATTAAACGTCATCATTCTCCATCATTGTGGGAGAATTGGCCTTTTCAGATCACACCCCCAACCTCAAAACTCATCCCAGTGAGCTCACCAAATGTGAGACGTGTTTGTCAGATAAGAATATGGTTCTAGATGATGGTGTGTGGAACCTGAACCCTTCTGGATGATTTCACCACAGCTAGGTGCTGTAGGCTCAGAGGAACCAGTGGAATAATAAATGATGTGGTAAAGGGAGGGAAGCATTTCCTAGCTAAACTTTAAATAGAAATAGAAATGAAAGTTTAATTGTCATTATGATGTACAGTTGCTGTAGTTTGAAATATCAATAAGCGAGTGGCGACAAAATGGAAACAACGCGACAGCAGCGAGCGTCCATCTTGCCACGTTCCAGAGGAGCACGGGGGCGGGGCAAAGAATAGACAAGCCACACGTTTGAATAAGCCCGACGCCTCTACGATTTGATTGGTATGGAAATTACCCGGCACCGCCTACTTTTCAGTGACGGGCCTGCCGTTGGTTAAGACAGCTGTCAGTCTTAAAGTGGCTCCCCGTTTTATCAAGCAGCAGCAGCACTTTTCATTTCTTTCCTTGTGTTAGAGACGCAGCCGTCAGCAAACTCGCTCCATCTATTGTTATTTTACTGCTTTCTCTACTGAGCTGTATCGCCATGGCTCCAAAGAAGAGCGCTAAGGGTCACTCCAAAGCCAAAGGTGCGTTGTTGTTCTTTTTTCATTCTATCAAGTTGCAATGGAGGTGTTACTGACTTCAGCTTCACTGTCGCTCCATTCAGAGACTCCTTCAGTCGGGGCTCGTCCAGGTTGGCTCGTCCAGGTTAGCTCGTCCAGGTTGGCTCGTCCAGGTTAGCTCGTCCAGGTTAGCTCGTCCAGGTTAGCTCGTCCAGGTTAGCTCGTCCAGGTTAGCTCGTCCAGGTTAGCTCGTCCAGGTTGGCTCGTCCAGGTTAGCTCGTCCAGGTTGGCTCGTCCAGGTTGGCTCGTCCAGGTTAGCTCGTCCAGGTTAGCTCGTCCAGGTTAGCTCGTCCAGGTTGGCTCGTCCAGGTTGGCTCGTCCAGGTTAGCTCGTCCAGGTTAGCTCGTCCAGGTTAGCTCGTCCAGGTTGGCTCGTCCAGGTTAGCTGGTCCAGGTTGGCTGGTCCAGGTTAGCTGGTCCAGGTTGGCTCGTCCAGGTTGGCTCGTCCAGGTTAGCTCGTCCAGGTTAGCTCGTCCAGGTTGGCTCGTCCAGGTTAGCTCGTCCAGGTTGGCTCGTCCAGGTTGGCTCGTCCAGGTTGGCTCGTCCAGGTTAGCTCGTCCAGGTTGGCTCGTCCAGGTTGGCTCGTCCAGGTTAGCTCGTCCAGGTTAGCTCGTCCAGGTTAGCTCGTCCAGGTTAGCTCGTCCAGGTTGGCTCGTCCAGGTTGGCTCGTCCAGGTTGGCTCGTCCAGGTTGGCTCGTCCAGGTTGGCTCGTCCAGGTTGGCTCGTCCAGGTTAGCTCACCTAATGCGACTTAGAAGAAGAACACGACGTTGGTGCCTGTTCGTGTTAGTGAACTGGTTGAGCTAGCTGGGCTTAACCTGGGGTTATGTAGCACGAAAACTCTTTGTTCAAGGCACCTAATGCAGGAACACGACTCTGCGGTCCTGTCAGCCTCTTCCACTTTTCCACACGAAGTCCTGTCTTCATTTTGCCAATACTAGCATTTCGGAGTCGGACCCGACAGACGCTGGTAGCGCTGCGCCTCACCGCGTCATAGTACTGTTGCTCTACCGTCGCCGTTAACGTTACACAGCTGTTTCTCCGGTGTGCTGCCCGGTTGACCATGGCGACTGCGGCTCCTGGGATTAAAGTGTGCCGCGCTGGTTCGCACGCCAGCCTCCTCTCATGCGGGTTTATATAACGCTATTGGGAGAGTTGAGTCTGTAGGCTCCGTTGCTGAAGTGAACTACAAACAGGCCTGGTCGTCACCAGCAATGTGGCAGAATGTGTGCGCGCACCCCGCCCCCCATTCAGTCCAGTGCTCACGTGTCAGTGTGGCTCACTGAGGGTGGGGTGAGACGTGGAGCGGGGGTCTCCCTCTGCAGACAGGAAGTCCCATCCATGACATGGCGCGGATCCAGTGTGTGACGTAAATCAGCATGTGTCCTTTCCTCCCAACACGGTCTCCTGTTGCTGTGTCTCAGTTGATTGTGACATCGAGTGTAAAAGGTTCTGCTGATGGATATGTGTTTAGTGTTGGTGTTAGTGTGTGCAATAGTGTTAGTGTGTGCAATAGTGTTAGTGTGTGCAATAGTGTTAGTGTGTGCAATAGTGTTAGTGTGTGCAATAGTGTTAGTGTGTGCAATAGTGTTAGTGTGTGCAATAGTGTTAGTGTGTGCAATAGTGTTAGTGTTAGTGTGTGCAATAGTGTTAGTGTTAGTGTGTGCAATAGTGTTAGTGTTAGTGTGTGCAATAGTGTTAGTGTTAGTGTGTGCAATAGTGTTAGTGTTAGTGTGTGCAATAGTGTTAGTGTTAGTGTGTGCAATAGTGTTAGTGTGTGCAATAGTGTTAGTGTGTGCAATAGTGTTAGTGTGTGCAATAGTGTTAGTGTGTGCCACAGTGTTAGTGTTAGTGTGTGCCACAGTGTTAGTGTTAGTGTGTGCCACAGTGTTAGTGTTAGTGTGTGCCACAGTGTTAGTGTTAGTGTGTGCCACAGTGTTAGTGTTAGTGTGCGCCACAGTGTTAGTGTTAGTGTGCGCCACAGTGTCGGTGTGTGCGCCACAGTGTCGGTGTGTGCGCCACAGTGTCGGTGTGTGCGCCACAGTGTCGGTGTGTGCGCCACAGTGTCGGTGTGTGCGCCACAGTGTCGGTGTGTGCCAAAGCTACTTAGAATTTCTTACTGCACTTTACTGTTGATGAATTCCACACTGACACGTGGCTTTGTGGGTCAATGAGAGTGTATGTCGATACAAACTGTAAGACACTTGTACAACTACGAGTCGCTTGGTTGGAAATCTCTGGGAAACTCAGTAAAACTATGCAGTGCCAAAGCATTTACTCACATGAAAAAAAATTCAATTTATGCAGACAAAAAGCAAAGTGGACTTGTTGTAAAGTTTGTTTAATACATGACTTTAGGAGTTTCTTTATTTATTTGAGTTTAGTTATGTAATCAAACACTTAAAACAGTGACTTATTTATTTTGGCTATGAAGGATGTTTTGAACAATTTCTAAACAATTTAGAAACTTTCAACCCAAATTATTTCAAGGGGTTCTAATCATTTTGTTTAAATCATGATTTACTGACAGTACAAGACAAAGGATTATTGTTTTATTGGTTTTATACTAGATTTACATTTCACACAAAATAAGTTATTTCCCGTTTACCATGACTGTTCTTATTTTCTACATTATGTGTCACTTAAATCCCTCAGGCCTCCTCCTCTCTAAAGGACCTTGAGTTGCTGAAGTATACAGAGACAGAAGGGTAACAGCCTCATCTGTTCCACTGGGACTGATGTGTGATGCTGTGTTTTGTCCTTTGCATTTGCAGTGTTTGTTCTTTTACTACTCCAAATCACAGACATGAAAAACTTCACCTAGCATGAAGTTGTGTTGTGTTAGAGACAAGGTTTTGCCTTCATGCTGTTGTCTTCTCTTATCTGAATGAAAATGCTACACAGACACTGGGGTTAAGTTCCCAGTTTGCTTTACCAGCTGCATTCTTTGGAAGTAAGGCAGGAAATATTCTTTGTGTCCCAGTGATGCTCATATCTGGCTTCCTGCATTCTTTAAGAGTTAGATGTTAAAACAATGCATTGTAAAATATAAATACACTATACGAAAACACTAAAATAGTAGCAATAGTAGTAATAGTAGTAATAGAAGTATGCACAACATAATCTAAATTATCATTTGAAATTTCCTGGCTTTGAAGTTTTCAACTTGTAAAATGCTGAAATGCCTGTGCTCTGTTTGATTAGCCTAATTGCTGCCAGCCAGCTTCTGGTATAACATATTTAACCCAATGCTAGTACAGTCACCAACTAGCTAACACTAGTGTTGTTCAGGAGATTTCTCACAACAAAACCAGACATGGGTATTTGTCCCCTGCCTTTTTTCCGTTGTGCCTAGATTAGGGCCTCGTTCAGTGGAATGCACTGTGCACTAGCACAGATTCAGGCACAATGCAACTGAATCGGCCAACTGTTTTAGGAAAATCTCGACAAAGGGATTCTATCAACATGAGTGTAAATGTGTGTGTATTTTAGATGCTCTCACAAATAGAGGAATTCAGTTGCTTTTGAAGTTAGCCATGATTTAGAGGTCACCATTTAGCAAGCAGGGTTAAAGGTTAGAGAATGTGTGCTCTTGGAATGTATACAAATCTGCATGTGTGCACACACGAGAATGCAAGTTGAAAGCCTGAGGGACGAGCAGCAAGTTTGAAGGCGGTGCACACAGCAGCCGCCCTTACATAAGACTTGAGAGGAGCTGCGCAGACTGAACATTGTGTACAGAGTGTCGCAGAGAAGAGACTGGGTTTAGAGAGTTTGCCATTTATTTGGAAAAGAAGACTGTGTCTGCATGCGTGTGTGTGTGTGTAAATTAACTGCTGTCATCATTTGAGAATGGAGTGTACAGAAGAGCAAAGCGGTATGTTACTGCATGGTGTCTTTTGGGGTGTGCGTGCACATGTGTGGAGGTATAGCATGGCATTTATTTCTGCTGTTTAGTACAAAATACGTAGTAGCAGTCCACTTTGAGCTTGTCTAATATGATGTGTTAATGTGTTCCTCTCTGTTGAATTAGTTTGTTGTGTTGCGAGGCGAAGAACAAGACTCTTACTTCCCCCATTGTTTTATTCACTCCAAAAAAAGTGTTGCTAATTGCCATAATAAGGACCTGAATGTGTCAACTTGAAATTCTTGCTATGTTAATTATGTCGACATGCAGGTATAGCAACACCCCTGCGGCTTATTTATTGGCCTGATCTACATCGCTGTAGCATATGGCATACAGGTAATCTTCAGAAAACTATTGCAATGCTGTACAATTTTCAGATTTATTGGTCAGAATGCTCTCCAAAACCAACACACTGATGGCACTAGAGTTTCTGTTTGTAATATTGTGCTAAGAGCTGTTAGATGTTGCTGTAGGTTCTGGTTATAATGTGCATCCTGTAATTGCATTCAAATTCATTACCAACCCTAATGTTTATGGCAGTGTGTGTAGTTACTGTGCATGTTTTGCTGCATTGTGTGTGGTTTAATCTCAGTTCTATTTGCTAAGTCATAGTAGCTGTTGAGTTTGTATGTTATCATATCACACCTGAGGAATCTTCTGTCCTCTCCTGTTAATGTCTTCCACAGTCTAACATTGCAGTTTCCTTGTTTGGATTTTGTCTCCTGCTTTGCCATTGCTAGAACAGATCAAAATGTGGAAAATGGAAAAACACCTGAAACAGAACCCAGGTGTCAAAGCAGCAAATAGAAGTAAGGCTTGTACAAGTATTAATTACCTGGGTTGATGACACAGCGCTACAGAGGACATTAAATCTGACTGTATAATCCTTTAGATCAGCGAGTGGTAGGGGGGTTGTCCTTTAAAAGCTGCCAGTGGCCCGTTGGCCTGGCAGTGATGTTCATGGTTGTGTTGTTCCCTCTCTTGCTGTGTGTCAGGGCCAGCTGGTCTAACAGCACTATAAATAGCAGTTTTTGACCTCCAGAACCATATCAGGCTCAGAGGAAAAAAAGGCAGTGAGAAAGGATGAGTGACAGATGAGCATGAGAAAGGTAGCCAGTCAACAGAGAAAGGAGGGACACACTGCTAGGCTGCAAGACCGCTGTGTTCTCCTACCTCAGACTGTGTGGGTCAGGTCTTTGTGACAATTTTTGGCTAGTTAGCAAGCCAGGCCAACAGGATGGGTGATCCAGGGACCTTGGTAGAGTCTGCCCCTCCTGCTGTTGCCAAAGCTATCCCCACAGTCATTGCTAAGAAAATGCAAGGTGAGGAAAATGTCTGTCAAGTGCTGCTGACTGGAGAGCTGAGAAGGACAAAGCAGTGTGGAGGTCATTGTGTGGGAATGGTTGTTTGGTTGCAGGGCGAAGGAGTTAGATTTAAATTAAGCTTGAACTTTCTTAAAGCTCCAGTTTTTTTGTCCTGGAGCCAAGCTCTCAACTTACTGCTTGTGTATTAGTTTTCTGTCTTGTTGGCTTAGTGAGTGTTCTGTCAGCAGTGCATAAGCACATTCCAAATTATCACCACACAATACTGCATGAAGCGATATGGCATTTTTATGGAAATATGGAATATAGTGGTTGTTTTGGAAGGTCCTTGCAGCCTGGAAGGACTTAGCTGTAGCTTGGTATTTATGTATTTTAACTCAGAATATTACCTGGTTCTATCAGGTCAGAACATATTTCACCAACATTAAAGTCCACTTTTAGGTTGCAGAATAGAGTAAATGCAACATGTTGCCCTGACCTCAGTATTTTTCAGGAAAGAAGCAATAATGATACTGTGCAGTTACACTAGAAATGTATGTAACTCTGTATGTTACTCAAACGTTGATCTTAGACTAGCAGCTCTAACTAGGGTGTCAGTGGTTTTAGGGTGTGTGTGGCTAACATCATTGCCACCTTTTACCACCATAATAATCTGTACAAGGTATACTGTATGCTCTATGTGTGTTGGATATTTGTCTTGTATATGTGTCTGATATTTGTCCTAGGACCATGTAGTGCTCTTCAACACCTGTTCATTTTCTCCGCTACTATATTCTCTCATCATGCATTGTGGGATGTCATCAGCAACTCCGGAATAGCTTTTGGGTTGTTTCCTTCTTTCTATTGCCGCTGCCTCTGCTCCTTACCCAGAGCCAATTCTGAGGGATTAGTAGAAAAACTGTAAATGATGTAGGATTCCTCACATGTTTTGCCACATTTAGTTGGTTAACATTATAACTATCATAACATTATAACTATCATAACATTCAAAGTATCTCTATATTCCTGTATGGTTTGAATTAGGTTTGAGTCTACATGTGAATGTGACCATATACTGCCTTTGTGTTGCAGATAATGCTAAACCCCAGTCTGCCAATAAAAATGGGAAGAAGGCAGACTCTGGGTCAAGCAGCAGCTTCTTCACCTGGTTCATTGTCCTGGCCCTGCTGGGTGTTTGGACATCTGTAGCCATGGTCTACTTTGACCTGGTTGACTATCAGGGAGTCATCGGTGAGTACAGTGTGACACATTCATCCATCTTTCTTAAATAGCAGTTTAATGTCTTTTTCTTTTCTCTAGTCTAGTAATAGCAGCTAATTTGACTTTTATCTTAATTGTGCTTATGTCATCAGTCCACAAAGACATCTGCCATTTGTCCCACAAGTAACTTATATTTACCCTTGTCAGAACGCTAACATTGGATGAACTGTCAATACCAACCTAACATGAGTCCACTTTCTCCTCTGTCCTATTCCACACGTAACAAATCTTGCTTTAAAGCAAGTAGTTGTGGGAAGAGAATGCAAATAATCAGCCATCATCAAATTGTTACAGATGGTGGTAAATCATAATAATGGTGATTACATTTACTCTATTAACACAGACCTACCTCACAACACTGCCATTCTGCTTTCTTGTCACTACTTTGCATCGCTATGCCTAATGACTAATGTTCAGCTTTCTTGCCTGTGTAGTATTTGATACTGATTGATGAATTATGGATTTTGTTATTGCTTTTTCCCCAATATGTCTGTTTTGTGTTTTGCATGCAGAAAAGGCTAAAGGCTTGCAAATTAACCTGTCTGAGGCCTTGCAAGGTAAAGATCATTAGACATACTTCTGTTATACCCTGTATCAACCCTGGATTAACAATGGTTGTCACTTGCCAATATTTTTGTGCCGTTTTCTGAACATGCACATTATGGGCTGATGAACACTAACAAGTTTGATCACTATTAGGGTCTTTATTAGTTAACTATTGCCTTAAATTGAATAATCTAGATGTGTATAGTTGTACTTTTGTATATGTGGATAATGTTGCAGTTGTAAACAATAGCTCTGCCAGTATGGCTTTTTTTGCTTTTTTATTGTAACTAAACAAAACATTTTGAGGTTTTCCTGTATACTGTATTGATCCTTCTTTACTGTTGACCTCAGTCACTCGGTGTTTGTGCTCTTAGTCTGAATTTTTCTATTTAATAGAAATCACCAAGCTTTTAGCTGAGTGTGACTTTTACTAGATGGTATACTGTAAGTTACCCTCCAGTGTTGGATAATTGCTAAGTCTTCCACAAACTTGGCGTATCTCTTAAAAGGATATGAACCTATTATTTCACGTCTTTCATTCAACAATAGTTAATATGCTCATTTGCACATTAATGTATTTTTGTAGCAGCCATAGTTGCTCCTGCTGTTCAAACTAACAGGAGGAATGCAGATGTTGTCCTGCAGTAAATCAGGTTTGAATTATGGTTTGGTAGGTACATTTAAATGAAGTTAAAACCTTTTGAATTTGTCAAATACAGTGGCTTGTAAAAGTATTCATACCCCTTGAACCTTTCCACATTTTCTCACATTATGACCACAAACATAAATATATTTTATTGGAATGTTATGAGACCAACACAAAGTGGCATACAATTGTGAAGTAGAAAAAAATTATACATGAGTTAATTTATTTTTTACAAATAAAAAAAAAAAAAAAAAACTGAAAAGTGCAGTGTGTAAAAGTATTCAGCCCCCCTGAGTCAATACTTTGCCAGGGGGGCAAAGTATTGACTGAGCTGTAGATCTCTGCAGTTCATCCAGAGTCACCATGGGCCTCTTGGCTGCATCTCTGATCAGTGCTCTCCTTGTTCAGGTTAAACGGTTAGTTTAGGTGGACGACCATGTCTCGGTAGGTTTGCAGCTGTGCCATACTCTTTCCATTTGCGGATGATGGACTAAACAGTGGTCCGTGAGATGTTCAAAACTTTGGAAATCTTTTTATAGCCTAACCCTGCTTTAAATTTCTCCACAACCTTATCCCTGACCTGTCTGGTGTCCTCCTTGGACTTCATGATGCTGTTTGCTCCCCAATATTCTCTTAACAAACCACAGAGGCTGTCACAGAACAGCTGTATTTGGGCTGAATACTTTTACACACTGCACTTTTCTGTTTTTTTTTATTTGTAAAAAATAAATAAACTCATGTATAATTTTCTTTCTACTTCACAATTGTATGCCACTTTGTGTTGGTCTTTCACATAACATTCCAATAAATTATATCTATGTTCGTATATATTGGAAGTCATTTATTTGAAAGAAGGAACACAGTGACCAATATGTACATACGGGCATAATATTGTTAATATAGACTTAAAAAATGTGAAACTTTGCACCAGTGTTGTATTTTGTGTTGAATAATGCATTCAAGTGTATAGCTATGAACAGTGTGACTTTGTGAGCTCAAATGGTAAAACCATCATGTTTATCTCTGCTCTAGGAAAACTGGTGGCCTACGATACAGATGGCGATGGCGATTTTGATGTTGAGGACGCTAAAGTTCTGCTAGGCAAGTCATAATCTCTAACGTACAACTAATGTGCCGATGAGTGTCCTGCAGAAAAGAAAGGAATTATATTCCTATTCATATTCTGTACATACAATATGTCCCCAATGATAAATATCTTGGAAATCTCACTTTATTGTCAGGGACAAGGGACATGGTTTATAAGAATTTCTGCAGGCCACTTAATAATGTGTGTTTTGTTTGCTGACAACACAAAAAGGCATTCTCTTGCATTTACAATAATATAACTAGACTAATTTAATCAGTGAAAACTGAGCTCCTCAAACACTTATCTACTGGTCAAAATGACCTTGTGATGTTGAGTGTGGGTTATTTCTCAGAGTTCAAGGTAGGTGTTCTGTAGTAAGGCTGTAACTAATTGAAGGGGACTATCAAACAACCAAATGAAAGAATGGAACTAATGAGGTTCATCAGGGTCACTGGTTGAGATGATGTACCTTTTTTAAATTTAAGCAGCTTCAATGCAAGTCTTTAGACAATAGAAACGTTTTGCACTGTTAAGACCCAAATCTGTATAGTAGAACTATAGTTTAAGGGTTATCAGTTTTGTGAAACTGAAAGCATTTAATACAGGTAGGAGTTTGATAAAACAAAGTTCTTATGCATCTTCAGTGTTCTTCTTATTCCTATTGGGCACTTGGCTGCAAGTTAGATGATGATTATTATTTTATTTTATTTTTTTTAAAGTCTCTTCATGCGGTAGACTGGGGTTTGAAACCCGGCTGTGGCCTAACTCCAGTAGAGGTCCTTAGGCAAGACCTCCTTAGGCTTACCCTGCCTTTGCCATGTACCTTGTATCCTCCTCCTACTATATGTGAATCAGCTGCAAAAAACAAGCACTTTGCTCTTAATAGAAAAATGTAGCATAACAGCATCATTACTTACAGCAATCTATGCTCAGGTTTTCCTGCCCTTAAGTACCATTTCACGGTGGTTTTTACTTTTTACTCTGTTCTATCAGTTGTTTCAATTTGAATCTATCATTATTTAGAGAAGTGGTTCTGTTTTCTGCCCATGCCTTGTATTATAGGCATTTGTATTGTGTGTGTGTGTGTGTGTGTGTATGTGTGTGCATGCTTATATTTAAATTTCTTTGTCTAAAATGATAGAACCATAGAAACTCTGTAACATATGCAGACTTTAAAAAAAAAAATTGAGCATTAAATGAAAACTCAGATTCAGTTTTCTTTCTTTTTGTATGTGTGGATAGATAGATAGATAGATAGATAGATAGATATACATACACACACACACACACACACACACACACACACACATACATACATACATACATACATACATACATACTCTCCCACTGTCTGGACAAAATAGCTTTAGCTAGCATTAGGTGAATTTGTTGGTCATGAGTAAACTCCAACTGCTTATACTGGAGCCTAGGTAGATCCCTTGCTACCTAACCTACGCTTAACACTTCTCTTACCTTTTCCTCTTCTTTCCTTCCCTCCCTTTCTTTCATTAAATCCATTTTCTCCATTTGATCACACTTTCCTTTCTTCCTGCATTTTTAATAGTTTTTTCTTCCTTTCCATACATTGTTCCACCTTTCCATACATTATGCTCCAAAATTTTCCCTTCATATATATATATATACATGCCCCTACCCTTCCACCCCCCCTTTGCGTAGGCCTGACCAGTGAGGGTGATGGTCAGGGTGAATCCAAGGTTCTGGATTGGTTAGAAGAAGTGGACGAGGCTGGATCTGACTGGTTAAATGGTTTCTTCACTTTCCTGTATGGTCTGATAAACCCCCTTGAGCCCCTAGAGGAGGAGGAGGAGGAGCAGCAGAGTGCCTCAGAAAGAGTTGTGGACCTGCAGGAGGAGGATGAGGAAGATGAAGATGATGGAGGAGTCAGAAGAAGAGGTGCAAAAAATGATGGAAATCAGGGGCAGAAGATCGTCATAGTCGGCCTCCAAAACCAGTAACCTCAGGGCAACTGCAGGCTGATTATTTTTTTAATGCACTTATTTTGAACTCAAGGGCCTCAACAGCCCAAGCCACATTGTCAGGAACCATGTTCTACTCTATTTTCTCTTCTACTTTTGCAGGTTTTTGCAACCTGACCAATAACTTTGAGTATAAATATTTCCAGTCTGGTTCCAGTCTGGCCTCGGGCTTTGTGCCCCACATTATCCCAGGTCCCACATAACTGCAGTTCACAAATACCTTCAAACTTGTCAAACAAGCTTCATTCTTGTATCAGCAGAATCTTGAGAAAGTGAAATCCTGATGTTTTCTATGATGTCAGTTCCCTTCTGCTGCAATATCAATTTGGTACTCAGGAACACTTTTCTAAGCCCTGTCTTACTTTTCATTTATTGTTACTCTTATTCTTACTTATAAAATGTCCTCTTCTTCACAACTGTGTTGGCAACAGTCAGGAGGACTGAACAATGCAAAATGCTAATTTGTCCCTTTATGCCATTTAGTCTTGTGCTATTGCTGCATGTCATAAACACTGATGCTGGAAACCTTTACCATAGACTAGGAGTATGAATTTCTACTTTTTTAAACTTGTTTCGTGTTGGACCCAATTTTTACCTGCTATGAACACACAAAAGCGAATGCTGCGATAGATACACTGGAAATGAAAAATAAATCTAGTTGAAGGTTCTTTCTCTAACCTGTCCCTACAATCTAAGCTACTAATTGAAAAATTGAATTGAATTGAATTGAATTAATTTAACAAGAAGCTAAAAACAACCATATGGCAGCATATGTTAGAAAGACCATAAGGACTACTCCAATGTGAAAGACATTGGTAATTGTGACTAAGATTACTATAGTTGCCAGGCTTGTACTGGTGCCATTTTGAAAAATATATTTCTTGATTTGTGATACCACCTCAATCAATGTACCTCACGTCTATCAGACTAGTCATCAGGCTCAGTGAATGTGCACATAAATATGCACATATACTCACTAGTTATAATGGGTTCTGCTTTTACAAGGCTACAATTTCTCAGTTTGTGTTGAAACTGTCAACAGTTCAGAAAGGTGATAATTCCGTTATATTTTTATTATTGAGGTCATAGAGGGTGGTGGAGTCATGCTAGAGTGCATTATATGAAGCTCTGTTTCAAATGTTTTGTCCCCCTCATTTATGTAAAAATTGTGGCCAAAACATTAGTAACACTTTCAAGGGAAACAAGAATTACCTTGCAAAAGTAGAACTCATAATAGAACATTAGCTTGCACAAGTGTACCTAATAAAGTGGTCAGTCTATATAAACGTGCAGGAAAGCTTCAGTGCCACTGACTGATGATGCTAATATTAACTCTCTTTTGGCTAATTGTATGTCCAATGTAGGCGCTGACAAAGGCATATGTGTTAGTCACTTAGATTTTATACCTGGAATGTACTGTGTTTGGGTTTGTTGAGGTATCTACTACTGCTACTAATAAAAGTATGTCAACAGAGCTACATGCATTATGTGCATGCTTGATGGCTTGTAATAAGGCAGATCCCATAGTGTTATGTACTTATAAGTAGAGGAACAAATCCACCAACAAATACAGATGCTGTCAGGTATCTGCGTGTGATGTGATCCTCTTTGGCAGATGAACCGCGGCCTGTGTCTGGGTACAGATGGCATGTTAATAAATGTGGCGGAGGGAACTTCATCAAGAATTGCTCTTGTTTTTTATTTATTTTTTGGCTGAGTATACATTATAGGAATTGAGCATTGGATTCATATTGTTTAGCTGGTTATGTTATACAATTTAATTCAATTAAATGGAATAAATAGGTATGTCTTACACCAGCCGTAGGTAGTTAGAAGTTAGGCTTAACATTTGCCTGTGTAACCTGAGATTTAATTTTGTGGCCATTCTGGTTTGTTATTTTGTGGGTTAAAGGTAAGAGAGGAGTGCACTGCAAGACAAGGGTGTGATGCAGAAAGGAGGCTTGTTTGATTCATCGTGCTTGAATCTAATTGCTGCTACAAGCTTAGAGAGCTGAAACCACCTGCATACAAGTGTATTGTGCATGCGACAGAGGGTGTGTTTCTGTGTCATAAGGTTTGCAGTGAACTTGTCTGTTATGAATGCACATATGATGTGTGATTTGGAAACAGGCTAGTCCTGCTCTGGGGTGGGGTGACTCCAGGTTTACTTTGTAAAGAGAGAATAATCTACATGGTGCCGTTTAAACACAAAGCTGTCACCCAAGATAAACCAGGTGTACAAGTCCATACTCTGACTGTTTCTGTATAAGGTAACATTTAAAAAAAAATTGGACCCTGAAAAATGATATTACTGGTTTTGTGTGCCCTTTATGACACAAAATCTATAATAATTCCTCCATAATATTTCCAGGTCCATTGATTGACATATTGCCTTCACTGCCAAATTGGCTTTAAAGTGCAAATTGTCAAACTGGAATACGGTCAGGAGCCCATTGTAGAGGTCATGTAATTACACTGACTGCAGTTCAAGCTGTTTTGAAGTTGACTTTGTGATATAAGGACAGTAAGTTATAGTCTACTATTGCCTTGTCTTGCATGTGGTATTGCGTATACTAAGCTCATAATATATAGTAACATTTATCTCCTATCATCCGTATGTGTTCTTTTCTAATTTTACCATCAGCTAATAAGAGTAGAGAACATGAAGAGCAGAAGAGAAGCAGAGACCGAGGTACCACCACATAAATGTCTGCATGACAATCTGCTGAGTTCATTGCTCACTGGCTTTACTGGAACAGAGCACATCATCCTCTCCTGCCTCAGTTATTAGCCATTTCATACAGTAGATTCAGAGTAGCATAACCCTTCAGATCCTGCAAATATATAGATGTTACTTGATTTGTGCTTCATAATATCTACTGTAACAGTAGCATTAACATTGTAAAATCCCTTATTTTTTCCCTGTTAATTTATATAATCTAAGTTTACTGTTTATTTTTCAAGATGTTTCTAATAGAAAGGTTTTTCTCAGAATTGAAGCATTTCTGACATGCTCCTTGAATTGAGTAAAAAGACACTTTTGTAAAGACCTCCTTTGTCAGTTTCAGGCATAATACATTTGTATATTATAACTCTGTATTCCCAGTTCAGCCAGAACTCCCAGTGCCTAGGTTCAAGAGGAGAGAAAGGAAAAAAGCTGGAACCAGAGGAACTAAGTATCTGGCAGCAATGAGAGCTGCATCTCTAGGCCTAGGTAGGCTGCTGGCTTTGACCTGTTAATACAAACCAACCTTATGTGGTGGGGAAATCATAACTGGACAAACTATGGCTTCCGATTGTTCTAGAAAATATTTTTTTTTATACAAATTATTTTAAACAGAAAATTAATTAAAACTAATAAACAGCGTTGAAATAGTTATTTTTTTTCCCCACTACATCCTGTAATGGACCATTTTTGAATCTTGCAAAGAAGCCTTGCATGGCTTATGGATTTGCCAAGTAGGTTTGTTTAGTTTCACCATACAGCCTCTTACAAAGCATCAAAAACAGCAACAAAACAAAGCATCCTACTACAATTGTTCTGCAATATATCTCAATGTGCGATTTAATGAGCAAATGTTATCCTTTTGATTATTAAGGAAAATGCAGATTTAATGATCATGTTGAAATGTGTATTTCTCAAATCAAACTTGCAAACAAATGAACATAAAGCATACGAAAACCAATCTGTAGGACAAATATTATTTATTAAATTAAATTGCACCTTTTGCAGTTATATAATTGCACAGGCTGACATATTTGTGATTACATTTGCTGACATTTTTTTTTTGTTTTTTTTTTTTTTTGTTTTTTTTTTTTGTGTGCGGCACTACTAGGATGACATTTGTTTAAAATGTTCTTCCCATTATGACCAGTCTGAATGCTGTCGAAAAAGGTCTGTTGATCATCCATCAGTGTTGTTGATCGTCCATCACAGAAACTAGTTTTCCTTGTTGTAAAATATTTTGCAATGTTAAATTATAGAAACGGTGTGATTCTGCTGCAAAAGGTCAGTTTGGTTTGCTTTTGCAGAGACCGAGTTGAGCTTTATGCAACATTTATGAGCATACTAAGATCTGGATCTGACTTGTGCAACTGATATTGGACGGTAGAAATGATGAATGCTCTAAGTGGACTAATCACTTTATGGTATATAATGACGGGTATTACATGGACAATAGTCCAGTGTTGTAACTCCTGTCTTGTCTTTTATAATATAAGAAGAAACACCTGGGGACACAGTCAGGAGACAAGCTAAGAAAGGTATCATCATGCATGGTGCTTCTTACAGCGTGGGCTAATGGCTGAAGCTTTAACTACTCGCATCTCGTTGTGGATACAAAAGCAATTCCAACTGTGTTTATTTGATAAACTAAAACCTTCCGGATCCACGTTAAAGTAGTTCTTAATACATTTGCTGAGATTTAAAGATTTTTGGCCTAATTCTGACAATGCAATCAATAACCCTTGTTAAACCTCAGCAGTGTATTAGACTGCCTTTCTGTTTAAATTTTTGCAAAACATGTATAAGTCTTTGTCTTTGTAGAATGCTGGTATGTTATACCATATACAAAGTCTCCATACTTCTTGTAGGTGAAAGTAAAAGGAATATGGCATGAGTCTGGTCTTGCTGTGGCTAAATATGCTCGATATCTTTCCTCAGACATGCACTCACCTGCTTGATGTGTAGTGATGTCTGATAACACTAAATTTGAGCATGGTCTTCATCTTATAACCACTCATTTACGAGTGGGGAAAACGCCAAACAGTGTTGTTAATTATCCACCCCAGAAACATCTCCATCAAAGAATGTGGGCTGGAAGCTTCGGGAGGCTCTAAAGCAGCAGCTGGCCATCATCCACGAACGTGTGGAGGCCAAGAAGCTTGCCAAGCTGGCTCTGGCTGAAGTCAGGCAACTACTGGCCAAAGAGGAGGAGCAGAAGGAGCTGGAGCTGGGGAGGAAGGAAATAATAGCCAGAGCAAAGGAAAAAGTGGTTTCCAGGCTGAAGAAGGAAGAGGAGATGGAGAAAGAAGACCTGGAAAAGACTGTGGGGAAACTGCGGAAGGACAAGGCAAAACAACCAAATGAGAAAAGGGAAGTGAAGAGCAAGGATGAAAAGGAACGGGACAAGAAATTAAAGAAAGAAGGGGAGAAAAAGGAAAAGTCAGAGAAGAAGTTGGTGGGGGAGGGCAGGAAAACACAGGAGGAGAACAAGGGGAGAGGGAAGGAGTCTGTGAAGGGAAAGAAAAAAGAAAAGCAGAGCTGAGAAACCTGACAGAGAAGGCAAGAGAGGAAGTCAGAGGAGATGAAGCAAGTGTTAGAGCTTTGCGTATCAGTCATTTTGATATTGACCAAAATATCCCCATCACTAGTATCAAATACCAAAAAGCACTGAAGTACTAAAGGTCTGGTCAGATTCATAATATTGTTACTTATTCTACTTATGCTTCAATTCTTGATTCGAGATTTTTTAAAATGTGTAGCTGTTTAGACAACATTCATCAAGTATTTTCATGTTTTTCAAGTAATGCATCAAAAATATATTTTTTGCTATCCCTGCTAAAACTTTGGTGCTATCCCCCAGGAAAGTTTTTTTTCAACTAGACTGGCATGAAGTGAGGCAAATATAGTCATTATTTTTGGCCATGGTCTAGATGGAGCTAGCTAGATAGTAAACTCAGTCTTTCCTGCTCAAGGTGCTCCTTTATCCTTCAGCTGCATGAGGGGAATATGATTGGGAATCATAGGAGAAATGGCATACAAATGGTCAGAGCACTTCAGGATGCTCCTTAAGTGTTTTTGGTGTTCACATTTAGATTTGACTACACTGAAATCAAATCTAACGTATCAGTTTCTTTTCAGATGACAAGAAGTGAGTTTTTGTACTTAGGTTATGTGTTACACTAGTAGAAATGTTCTATTTTCTTTTGTCAATAAAATCTTTGGATCCATTTCCTTCTGTCGTGTGCACGTGCGTGCGTAATTCTCAAGTATACGGTAACCTAGCAGTTTAAGATGCTCCTGATTCCTGCATTAACTGAACTGGCTGCTATTTCTGGCACCAGCTTCATTTTCAGAATTTGCATAATGTAGCTTTAAGAACAAACTAAGACTAGCTATAATTTGACAATATGATGGGATATCACACTAGACTTAGTCAGTAAAAGAAAACCCATGCCTCTTTCAGATGGTTTGATTAAAAGTGATGTTTTAGGTGACTGATCTTACCTATGTGAAATGAACCCAACATAATTTGAAACACAAAATATGAAGAAAAAAGGCCTATACAAGTTACAGTTTTCAAAGCAAATGACAAAATATTGGTTTATATATAATATGTGCTTTATCAAGGACTCACTAAAATCACACACAGTACATAGGGTAAGTCTCAATTCCCTTAACTGATCAGTCCTCACTTGCCCTGGAATGTGATGTGCACCTCCATCCTCCTTGTTTCATTCTGGGGGTGTGAGGAGCGAAAAACTATGTTTGAGGACGGGTAAGCCAGGATACCCAAGATTATCCTCTGGTGTAGAGTAGTGGATGTCTCAATTCTCTAAAATGCTGTTTTCGCGGTTCATCTTTTTCTTCCATGGAACGTTAGTGGGAGGAGCTAAGACACAAGTGAAGTAAATGTGGATGCAATTAAGGAGTTGGGAATCGCCTATAAACTGTATTTCACATATAAATGTTTCCTGCCTACAATATGTGCATCATCTCATATAGGTCTGAAAGAGAAAGATGTCATCGCTTCCCGTAGAGAAGAAACTGCTGCCCCAGTGGAGACTCCTGAACACGAACCCACACCAGAAGGTAACGCACGTTCATACACACCAGTGTGGAGAAACACTGGTTAGTGGAGAAGAAGGAACACAAGTGGGTCAGCATCAGTAACGGTACAGGCAGCACCTCCAGGATACCAAAACCTCACAATGTGCCTTCAGTTCAGAAACCGTATGCATACAGTAACTTATATGGGTGTTAAGTTTATTTTATTTATTTTGATAACAAAATGAATAATTTAATATGAAGAACACCTGTTTTATCTAGCAAGAGAGGGTTATCTACTTTTCTCTTGTCCTGGAAATATTTCTAGCAAACGAGCGGGGCTGGATATTTGCACTGATCTCCCAGTTCAGTTAAATTTCAGGATTGGATTATATAGATGTGCAAAGTTGTTAAAAATGCTGATCCACTGGCACATACTGTAAGTAGCATATACTGCAGTACAGACATCCACTTTGATGATTATTATCGGCACAGACAGAACCGACGCTGAATGTCTGCTTATTAATTCACTTGCACCGTTGGTGTCAACAAGACCACAGCCTGATATCGGCACACTGCTGTTAGCTAGTTTCAGAATTAGCGTCCCAGCAGACAGTCCACACACTGTTCAATTCAATTTAATTCAGTTTCATTTATATAGCACCAAATCACAACAAACGCCATCTCAACGCACTTTACAATGTAAGGATTAACAACTTACAAAATACAACTGTATACAAACAAAATAACAAAAAAAAAAAACAAGAAGAAGCAACAAACACATATAGCTCTGAGGACTGGGATACCTGCAGAAAGGTACAGAGGAGGAAACACAACTACGAGAGAGAGAAGACACAAAGTTAATGACATGCAATGGTGATATTTGGAGAAAGGAGAGGAGAGCCCTCTTGTGACTTCCATCAGGCAGCCCACACAGAGCCCAGATCAGTGTGCAGTGTTTGTTCCATGTGTGCCTCTTATCAGCTACACTACCGTTTGACAAGTCAAAATGTCTCGTGTGAGTAAAGTCTACTGGCTGAGGATAGACGGCTATTCAAATATGTTTTCTTTCCAAAATAAAACACAAGCTATACATCGTATTCTTCTGCTGTCAAATGAATGCAAGTTGTTCAATGTTCCTTTACAGACAAATGGAACATTTTTATTACTACAACATACCACATTCATTTTCAGACATAAGTTATGTTTTCCTTCAATATCACCCCTTTTGCCTCTCAGCTGTCGTTGAGCCTGACCCCATTCCTGTGGAAGATGTAATAGAAGCTGCTCTAGCAAAGGATGCTTCTGCACCACCACCAGGTATGTGAGTTTAAATGCCTTCATGTGACATCACTGTTAGGAAATTGTAGAGCATTCATGCAGTCAGATGCAGTTATGATACACTACAGTGTATTTAAGTAACTTACTGTCTAACTTACTATCTTACTGTATGTTGAAAGTGTAGGTGTGATTGGATGGTTTGAGGATATTTTAGTCTGTCCTCAAAAGTGCAAAGAGTGTTTTGGGAGGTTAAGACAAGGTTTTAGGCTTAGAGGTAGGTTCTGATACCTAGGTTTGTGTGTAAGAGAATCTGAAAAGCTGAAAAAAGTGTTTCTGCTTTGCCCCTTAAGAGTCTGAACCTGAGGTAATAGAAGAGGTAGAAGAGGTTGATGAGGAGGCGCCTGAACCAGAGCCCGAGCCAGAGCCTGTGGGAACTCCTGAGGTTCGAACAGCTTTTTTAAAATGTCTGCATTTGGAACCGAGTCAAATGCACACATTTGTAGAAACATGTTTGCCAAAGGTTATTTTCACAAATAAATAGTTCTAAACATAATTGGTTATACAATAAACAATCTGTTAGACAATCGGATTCATACACATTTACTGTTCATGTAAACTTCCATAGTTTCTTTGGTTGTGTAAAGCTGCTTTGCGACAATGACCAAGTCCTATACAAATAAAATTGAATTGAATTGAATTTTAAACATTCTTAAATACAAGTGTAAACTTTTAATTTTCAGGTGATTGAGGAGGATCCAGAGGTGCTGGAGGAGGACGTCCCAATGGAGGAGGTGTAATTTATTTTTTTGTTGCATTGTAATTTAGATACACTGTGCTGGCATGTTTTTTTTTTTTTTTTAACTGCAAATAAAAATGACTATTGTTTTACATTTGGCTAGGATGAACAAACAACTGAGTTTACAGAGGCAAATGAACCTGCAGAGGAAAACACTGTGGAGGAGGTGGAGGAAACGGCTACAGAACAGGCTTCAGAGAAGGAGGAGTCAGTTAATGAGGCTGCAGAGGAAACTAAGGAGGAGGAGGCTGCTGATGAGCTGGTAGAGAATGTAGAGGAGGAGAGTGCTCCTACAGAAGAAGCTGTGGAGGAAGTAGCTGAAGAAGAGGAGGCAGCTCCTGCAGAGGAACCTGCTGAAGAAGAGGCAGATGCTGAAGAAGCTGTTGAGGAGATAGAAGAAAAAGAGGAACCTGCTGGGGAACTTGCTGACGAGGAGGTAGCTACTGAAGACATTGCTGAGGACGTAGCAGAAGAAGAGGAGACGGCTCCTGCAGAGGAACCTGCTGAAGAAGCTGTTGAGGAGGTAGTAGAAGAAGAAGAAGAGGCAGCACCCTCAGAAGAGGCTGTGGAGGACATAGCTGAAGAAGATGAGCAAGCACCATTAGAAGAAGCTGTGGAGGACATAGCTGAAGAAGATGAGCAAGCACCATTAGAAGAAGCTGTGGAGGACATAGCTGAAGAAGATGAGCAAGCACCATTAGAAGAAGCTGTGGAGGACATAGCTGAAGAAGATGAGCCAGCACCTTTAGAAGAAACTGTGGAGGACATAGCTGAAGAAGATGAGCCAGCACCTTCAGAGGAACCTACCGAGGAGCCTGCTGTAGAAGAAGACACACATCCTTCAGAAGAAACTGTAGAGGAACCTGCTGAAGAGGACACTGCTCCCTTAGAGGAGATGGTGGAGGAAGCAGCAGAGACAAAAGTAGCTGACACAGAGGCTGCTCCAGAGGAAGAGGTGGAAGATGAAACAGTTCCAGGTAAGTAGCTGTACAGTTAAAAAAAAAAAAGAAAAAAAAAGACAAGACTATACCAAATCGGTGCAGAACCTCTTTAAATAAAAAGCTGTAGCCAGCAGCCACTTAGCACAATGGCTGGAAAGGGGGAAACGGTTACTAACTAGATAATAGCACCTCTGAATCTCATCAATCAACAGATTAGTTTGAGTGAGCCAAATGAATATCAAAGTGTATCAAAACGACAAGCTACTGACTCTGTCCAGTGGAATTATTCAGTGCAAGTTACTGAGTTTCTGGCCATAAATCTTATTCCACTACTATCTAAGCAGCTTAAACTCTTCCTTGGATGCAGCCTGTCTCCCACTGTATAGAGTAGCGTTACAATCGTAACTTCATGCTGATAACTGAACCGAATATTATAGTTCAACAGAAAACAACATTTGACATAAGTACACATTGTAGTGTGGATGTGTAGTAGTAGCTAGTAGCATTATTTAGAGAAAGAAGTCTTGTCTTATGTCTTGAAGTGTTGAGAAATTCGCCATTATTAAGATGGTGCCTTGTTGTTAGCATGTTGCACTGGAGCTAAAGACCCATGGATGACTTCCGGAGGATGTGCTGTGCTAATGCTGTAGCACCGTGTTCCTTTCTGTGCAACATGAAGTTGTTCACTGGGTCAAATGTTTATTTTTCTCCACCATCACAGAGACAGAAGAAGTCGAGCAAGAAGCAGAGGAGGCAGCAGAGGTGGCAGAAGAAGGTAGGTACCCATGTACAGACAAACACACTTGATTAGTAAAGAACCATCCTAAGGTGATGGAGAAAAAATGTACTTATCTATGTTTTTTCTTTGTACTGGCAGAGTTTGTGGAGCACAATCAGGATGAGCCCACAGGTAAATGTTATTTTTAATCATTATTGTGCTTGCAAGTGTTCACATGTGTTGCAGTGCTCATGTGCAAACAAAATTTAGGGAAAAATTGATGCCTGGTAAAACACAGTCACGACGTGTGTGACTTTACAGCCCAGTAGGAGGAATCACTAACTCAATATTTTATGCTTGGAAAGGTGTCAAATACAGAAGCACTGAAGCACTGTCACTCATTCCAAATGTGGAATGAGTGACAAAATTGGGAGTTAGGCTTTAATAAAACAGTAATCCAAGAGGGCGGGAAGGGACAGAAATAGTCTAAGCAGCTGTGTGTGAAAGATTTTTCCTTTTGTTGAGGTGTTTTCAGTGTTCATGGTCATGGTTACAAAAATGTCCTGAAACTTCTAGCGCAGATTGTTTGAACAGCTAAAAAGTCTTTTTTTGTAAGATTCAGCATCTTGTTGGAGCACATGTGGCTGCTGCAGCTTTTTACATGTAACTACTGAATAACACTGAGTGTTATGGAGAAGTCATCAAGTCATCGATGAACATGAACTGTGTGTTTTCTACTACATATTTCCAGTGTTTTTATAAATAGTTTATGTTAAAGCCAGTGTTAATGATGGTGGAAAACACATTCAGTAATATTTTCCACAATGAACTCACTGATCCTGTTTAGTTTTTGTTAAGCATAAATTTGCCACTAGTTTGGACATATTGAAGCAAACTTTGAAGTAGTTAAATATGAATTAACAGGAGGATGTGTTCCTCCTGCATGTTATCATGGTCTAGCAATGCAAACTTACGAAATATTATGCAATAAATCTGTAATGTTTATCTGTTTGCAGGAAAATGTCTGTTGTCTACGTGGAGCTGATAGTGAGCTGCACTTTGGCTGCTTTGACAAAAAAAAACATATGCAATGTTTTTTTTGGTTACTAGAAAGCGTGTGAACCCTGAAAGCAGGAAAAAGTCTCATGCTGCAGCTGTTAGTGTTAGTATTAGTATTAGTGGAACCACTGCAGACAAATGTGTGGATTCAGATTAGCATTTTCACTCTGTAGAATGGATAGGGAGGAGAACGCAAAGTCAGGTGAGCATCTGCTTACTTCAGGCTATAGGCAAAAAAACCTTTGTGACTAAAAGTCAATGGAAGTAATAATCTATTAGATGAGTCAACTAAAGGAGAAAGTAAAAGTAAATAAAGTAACAAATTCATCTCTCATCCCCTGCTTGTGTGTTCACCTCAGCAAGTTTGTGGCTAATTTGAACAAACTAAAATCAAAGCTGGCTTATATGTAGCCTGACAACGATCTGCATTCTTGATCCACTGAAAGTAGTGACTAGTGCAGTAAATCCTTCTTCAGATTCTATTAAAAAGTACAAAAAACAAATAATATCTTATGAAAAGAAGAACCAGTAAGTGTACTGATAGGTGTCAGTTATGTCTCATTCTGACACTTGGCAAACTCAGTGTACAAAATATTCAGGTAGAATCTTTTTACCATTTTAATTTCCTCATGCATATGTGCAGAAGTCTGAAATAAATTAGTAGATGCTATACGCTGTTTGAAAAAGGATGTTTCATTAAGCACAATGCATCTTGATCCTTTGTCAAATCCCCAGGATGTCATTTTCCTAAGTTCTTGACTAATCTTGACGTTCTCACTAACTATTTTCTCTTGTGCATTGTGCATACTGTTTGATTGCGACTTGTCAAACAAAAAACTGTTATATAAAAATCCATTATTTGTCATTTGGAGCTTAAAAAAGAGGTCCTTAGAGTCCCCAAAATGTGCCTGTACATTGTCCTGCTGAAAACCGTATAGATCCTAGCAAGTGGCAGCAAGTCTGAACATGGTGTGCAAACAGGCCCATTCAGAAATACCAGTTTTGATGTGGATTTTCCGCCCTCATCTTTGAAGACACATATGTGATGTTTGTGAACCATGAATGTGCAGGAAAAAACCAAAACAAGGACACACAACACAAGACTATGAAGAATCTGTGGTAGCAGCAGATACAGCTGAGCTGCACTGCAGGCTGCAAGTTTTAATGGTGTCAGATAAGCATTTCACACAATGTCTCTAGGACATCTTAACTGTCCCACTGTATAATTGGCCTGAAAATCTCTCCTGCTCCAGAGTCTGAGAGAAGCTAACATTGACCACATTAGATGATTTAGCTACATTGAATAAGCTAACGCAGTAACCACTTATGGCTTCAAACTTTGAATGAGACACAGGTTTAGATCACAGACGTTCACAATCAGTCCATCTCTGAGCTTCAGTCTTGGAGTGAATCCTGCAGCCATGAACGGGTTGGAACTTCGTCCATACGTCCAACAAGTGAGCTCTGTCCGTGCTTTGTGCTCTGCTGCTGTTTGCAGAGTAAGTCAGCTGTAGTGAGGAAAAACAATGGCCAAATGCGGCTGAGGTTCTTGTAGGCGGTGTTTAGACCACGCCTGACGAATGATTGGGTCCCTGAGATTCGAGAAGACGTCATTTCGATGTCGACTTTGAATGGACATTTCAAGGACTGGTTTCCACAAAACTGGAAAATGTAAAAGTAGGTCTGAGTGGACTTATTACATACAGTACTTGGTGTATGTTAATGTGCACCATAGAGTCATAGAAATGTACCAAAGTGACCAAAAAGTGGATTTTTCATAACATGGGTACTTTAATAAACTAAAATAAATGCAGGCATACCACTCGTATGTACACAACTGTACAAACGTAAAACATAAAGTCTGTACAGAAGGGAAACAAGGACAAGAACAATGTCTGACGGTATAAAGTCAATGTCAACAAATGAAACGGTGACAATGAACATGTTCCTTCTCCTGTTTGTTCTTCCCATAGAAACGTAGAGCCTGTTGCAGTTGTCGTGGTGACGGAGCAGGGACCCACTGACGGTGCATCAGCACCACCTGAGTGTGCGATGATGCATCTCTCCAACTCCAGAGAAACAATTGAGTCGTTATGACAACACTCTCCTCTCTCCATACCCCCGCCCTCTTACCTTTCTTCCGCTCCCTCTGTTTTCACACCTTACTTCAAGTTTTCTTTTTTTAGTGTCATCGTGTGAGATATTGGTTGAATTGTTTACTAATGGTACTTCTTTTTTACACCTCCTTTTTGAGTATTTGTTTGCTGTTCAGTTCTTCAAGAAGATCCAGTTTTGTTCAGGGTGGTTGAGTTCTGTGTGTCCGTGGCCTGATGTCCAGGCTGTGTGAAGTCTATGGGCTCTGCTTGCACAGCAAGTCCAGCAGAGCCTTGTATCAGCAAGAACTGCAACACTGAACTTTATTTTGAAGCCTCTCACTGTGACGTAGCTTCTTGGAGCTCAATGTCTTTGCAGAGCAGTATGACGCTAAAACCAATGAGTAAAGATGCGTCACTACAGAACACATCCACTCTCAGCTGCTGTCTCTCCCTCCCTCCTTCAAAGTTTTTTTAAAGGAGGCAAAACACATTTCAAGTGTATTATTGTGAAATGGTGTTGCAGTGGACATACAGACGTTTAGAAAAGCTCAGTTCACCTTCTTCCTGGTTTTGGTGTTGTGGATTCTATGCAAAACTGTGGTGTTGTCTGTCACCCACCTCCCCGCCTCACCCCAGCCAGTTTCTTTACCACTCAGTATGTGTCGATGAGCCATATGCTAGCACATGAACTCAGAAAGTGTGTATGTCTTTGTGTGCATGTATTCCTTCTGTAACCTGGGATGAGTGTGTTGACAAATCTTTTACTAATCCATTTTCTGTGTGAGCTGTTAATGTAATAATGTAGTTTGGAGACTTTCATTTTATCTTGTGTCTTGTGTGTGTGTGTGTGTGTGTGTGTGTGTGTGTGTGTAGGGGGGCGTCTGGTCATTCCTAGCTTTTATTTTTTATCATATTTCCAGATATGGTTACCAAGACAATCTAAGCAGACCATCAAATCAGTTTTAACTGAAGTTGTAATATTTGAACTGTGATGTTAATTTGGACACTGTGATCAGTGCAGAACTGTCACTGTGGTGTCAAATACTCTTCACCAGCTAAATGTGGAGGCTAATTAATGCAGCCCTGAAGCATTTTAACCCTGTGGGACCCAGCTCTTATTTTCTTGAACCTGTTATTTCTGGCTCACAGAGGGTTAAACAGATCAGGTGCTGAATTCCTGTGGAGGTCCAACTGTAACCAGACGTGATCTGTTTGCCTCATTTCCTCTGTAATTGGAAAAAAACACACGCAATGTTATTTTGGAGGTTAGAGCAGATAGACATCTTCTTTTTGTCTTGCTGTCGTACAAACATCAGCTGGTATCAGATGAGGTCTAGCTGTGACACTATGCTGGTTTGGGGACAAACATTTCTTACAAGATACTGACAGTAAGTAGTCTGTTTCTGATGACGTGGGAACGAATTTCCAGAACCTCCAGATCGATTTTAAGGGTGCAGCACATTCTAGTGGTGTGGGGAAGTTGTATGATGTCCTCTTGGATGTTCTTCCTCTGTAACACTAGCGTGTCTTTTCCACCTACTAACACTTTGTAAGTCAATGTGAACTTGTCTATATTTACAGAGAGCTTCTAGAGTTTTTTTAAGGAATATTTTTTAAAGCTTTGAGAAATAAAGACAACCTGTAATTTTCTAAAATGCTTTTAAAAAGCTTTTTACGAAGCCATAAGCAGTTTGTGACAGGCAGGTTTAAGGAACTACACTATTTCAGGACAAACAATAGGAAGAGCAGTGCTATTCAAACTGCAGCCAACAAGTGAAACTGACAAGTCACACACATGCTGTAAGGGTTGTGATACACGGACAGGTCGTTACCAGCACGCCACGTCAGGGTACACTAAGTAGTGATGAGGTTCATTTAGCTGTTGCCTCACAGTGCTGCCTGTCAATCATAACCTGCAGTCTGCAGATCTATTCGTGTCCTGTAGATGCTGACGATGCTGATTAAATTATTGTGAAATGATGATGGTGACAGTGGATTTCTTAAAGGGGATTTGAAGTGTCAGTTTTCTGTAAATGATCTGTTCTGGGAGCTGTAATAAAATGTTTGGGACAACTCAGCAGTGACTTTAGTCTCTTCATTGCTACAGTTTGACATAATATGTCTCATATTGTGGAATCAAGTTTTTGAGAATCTGAAAAAACAACAAATCTTAACTGAGATTTATCGACCACATCTTCTGTCTCCACATCGTGCAGATTTGCCCTTTTCAACATCAAAAAGATCAGATCCGTCCATTTGGACTACACAACACAACTCATTGTTCAAGCTCTGGTCATACCTCAGCTTGACTGCAATGTCTTACTGACGGGGTTATCAGCTGCATCATCAAACTCCTGCAGATGATCCAAAATGCAGCAGTCAAAACGTTTTAGATCTCAGCACTGGCTTCCTGTAGCTGTCCCAAACAGGTTCAAAGCTTTTCATCCAGCCAAATCAATCCAGGTCTCCAATACCTTTCGTCCACTGTGCTCTGCCAAATAAACGCAAATCTACTTCATACTACAGGCAATTAAAAAATTGTACTGCATGTGGTATTACTTTGCATAATGGGAAATGTAGGATCCAGCATTTCTGAAACTAAATAACATACAAGTGACTTAAAGTCTAAATATTTCATCCCATCAGCAAATGCAGTACTAAAACGTACCTGAGTACTTCATCTGTCACAACAACAAAGGTGCCAACTTCTTTCAATCATTAATACGCAACAGGGAAGACGAGCGCTGCCCTCTGTGCATGATGGCACAGCTGCAGCAGACAGGACCGTTAAAACAAGAATGAAGTGTATAATCGAATATGGAGACAACGTAGAGGACAGAGACATGGTGTTTGGTGGTTGACAACAACTTAAGGTGGACTCGAAGAAAAAGAAGACAACCAGGAGGCAGCAACTCTGCTACCCACAGAAAGAACTCAGATGACGAAACAGTTGTATGTATATGAAGCACTGTGTAGACCTCAAGTTACATTTATTCAGAAAAGAACTGCTCTCACACAATGCATGCTGGGTAGAATAAGCAGCACATATTGGTCTATGTCAGCGTTCAGGAAAGGCTGCTTCAGTTTTCAGGGTACAGGAATGTGTGTTCTAACGGGCTGTCAGGAGTCAGTGTTGGGTAAAAATAGACTCCCACTAGACTTCCCGGTCTTTATACGTGGATTTATGTCATGAAGTGAGTTCAGAACATGTCAGCACTAAGCACTATTCTTACCAACTGTTTCCTCTACAGCGGGTAGAAGTGTCACAGCTCGCACTGCACTACAGCCAAGATCAGGTTTGTGTACAGAACATGGGGGGTGAGAATGTCCAGAGCCCTGAAGACAGAACAGTTGTAATAGTGAGGAGTCAAAAAAGACAGCTGCTCCTTTGATTCATGTCCATGTAGCCAGGTAGAGTGAATTTATGTTTTAAAAATCAATGATTGCTTTGTCTTGAATAATTTTTATAACAACTATTATTTGGAATATTACTACTGAATTATTAAAAATGACCATAAGCTTCTCTATCTTGATGTAACTCAAAACTGAACTCTGGTGAATCCTGTTTCCACTGATCATCCTTGAGATGTTTCTACAACTTGAGTTCACCTGTAGGGAAGTCAGTTGATTGGGCATATTTTAGAAAGACATACACCTACAGTGGCAAGAAAAAGTATGTGAACCCTTTGGAATTACATGGAGTTTTGCATGAATTTGTCATAAAATGTGCTCCGATCTTTATCTAAGTCACAACAATACAAAAACACAGTCTGCTTAGAATAATAATGTTTTTATTGAACATAGCATGTAAACATTCACAGTGTAGGGTGGAAAAAGTATGTGAACCTTTGGACTTAATAACTGGTTGACCCTTCTTTGGCAACCAAACGTTTCCTGTAGTTGCAGATCAGACCTGCACAACGATCTGGAATAATTTTGGACCACTCCTCTTCACAAAACTGTTTCAGTGTAGAATATTCTTGGGATGTCTGGTGTGAATGGCTCTCTTAAGGTCATGCCACAGCATTTTAATCAGGGTTGAGGTCAGGACTCTGACTGGGCCACTCCAGAAGGTGTATTTTGTTCTGTTGAAACTAATCTTTTGTTGAATTGTCCTGTTGCATCACCCATCCTCTGTGGAGCTTCAGTTTTCGGACAGATGGTCTTACATTTTCCTGCAAAATGTCTTGATAAACTCTGGAATTCATTTTTCCATCAATGACAACAATCCGTCCAGGCCCTGAGGCAGCAAAGCAGCCCCAAACCATGATGCTCCCTCCACCATGTTTTACAGTGGGGATGAGGTTTTCATGTTGGTGTGCTGTGACTTTTTTTCTCCACACATAGTGTTGTGTGTTTTTTCCAAACAACTCAGTCTTGGTTTCATCTGTCCACAGAATATTTTGCCAGTCGTGCACTGTTGCTACACCTAGGGAGAGTAGCAACAGTGCTGAACTTCCTCCATTTGTAGACAGTCTGTCTTACCGTGGACACATGAACATCAAGGCTTTTGAAGATACTTTTTTAACCCTTTCCAGCTTCATGCAAGTCAACAATTCCTGATCGTAGGTCTTCTGAGAGCTCTTTTCAGCGAGGCATGGTTCACATCAGGCAGTGCTTCTTGAAACCAGTAAAGCCAAAACTGGTGTGTGTTTTTAAGGGGCAGGACAGCTTTCAGCAACACATCCAATATCATCACACTGATTGGACTCAAGGTTGGCTCACTCCTGGCTCTGTTATGTTCAATAAAAACATGACAACATATAATGTTTGTGTACTATTATTTTAAGCAGACTGTGTTTTTGTATTGTTGTGACTTAGATAAAGATCAGAGCACATTTTATGACCAATTCATGAAAAACCCGTAATCCCAAAGGGTGCCCATACTTCTTCTTGCCACTGTATATAGAAGTCCCACAGTTAACAGTACATGTCAGAGCACACGCCAAGCCACGAAGTCCAAGGACTTGTCTGTAGACCTCTGAGACAGCATTGTATCGAGGAAATGAAGAAGCTTGGACACACCAGGACTCTTCCTAGAGTAGGACGTCAGGCCAAACCGAACGATTGACAGAGGAGGGCCTTAGTCAGGGAGGTGACCAAGGACCCAATGGTCAAATCAACATTTTTCTCTGCAGCACTCCACCAATCAGGTCTGTATGGCAGAGAGACGGAAACCAGTAACAAGTCAGTAAGAGTTTGCCAAAAGGCACCTGAAGGACACTTAGACCCTGAGAAACGAATTTCTCTTTTTCTCTTTATTTATTTATTTATTATGGAAATGTATTTTTGGATCAGAACAAAGTTGAGAAATGACTTTCATTTAGTGTTGCTTTACACAGGGTTTGGTTTTTAGGGTGACAAACCCACAGAGTTATTAGTTAACTGTTTACAGCATAGATTTGTTGGATTATTGGTAAACCAACAAGCAGCTAAAGAGCTTGTTTCTGCTGCCCCCAAGTGGCCAAAAGCCATAATGTGGGTTTGAAGTCCTGCTGCAACAACGGACGCAGACCCTGTTACAGTGTCAGATCATCACAGCAGCTGATGGATCATAAGATTTACCAGCTACACATTGAGGTGAGAGCCTAAGATGCAAAACGTCACTAGAGAGAAAGTGTATGCCGGAGACATAAGCAGAAACAAATGAAGTGAGTGTGAGGAGACATTCAGACATTTAGGTAGCCTGAAGAGACACCAGCGTGCCCGACCTGCTGAGGAGAGACACGTTGAAGGATGTACCACGTCATTACAACATACTTACTGTGCTTTTAAAGCAAAACTGACACTAACATTCAGACGTTAGAAAACTGCAGATAGATTTTGGGCAGCAGGTTTGAACAATCATGTATAATAGATAATGATAATAAAGATTACAGAAAATCACCAACAAGCCTGAGAAAGAATTAAATGTCAGATATTTAAACAGATGTGACCGTGTTTACAGGGACAAACACGATTTGAATCAGTTGTTTTCTGCACAAATGAAAAAGCTGTTAATGTCTCATTTTGTGTTTGAATCGAGAGTATTTCTTATTCCACAGCTGTAGCTACAACCAAGCATTTCACACCTTTCACATTTAACATAAGCATTTTCTGTCTCACTCATGTACACTCAGGTCTATACAGTAAGTACTATTACTTTACGTTTGGTAGTTAATCACAGCAGTAACACTCCACTGCATATTTTGTTAACCCTTCTGCCCCCCCAGCTTTGGTAGCCTTATGAACATAGAAATCAGGTAGCAGAGCAGGTAGCAGAGCTCTTATATTTAATTACTTCATACTGTATGTTTCTGACACGACTGACAATTAATGTAGTGGAGGAGAGGAGACAATGACACCGTTGAACAGGTCACGTCTCACTGCCTGTAATTACAACCCCACAGTACAAACAACATGATGCTGATGTTTGCATCAGTTCATGCCATGGTGGCTGACTCTGGGTCAGTGTCCTCTAGTTGGTCAGAGTAGTCCCACAGTGACACGTCTGTGACCTGATTCCGTCCACAGCATACGACTTGAATTGACTTGGAACACTTCTTGCACATAAAGTCGGTGAAGTGTTTCTCACAGTAAGTACACTGTGCTCTCTGTTTACCTCGACAGGTTCAGCTGCAGCAGATAGTGTTCTGTACAAGACGTCTGCCTGAAGTCAGCCATTTCAGATCATAGAAGAGAAAAACACATCAATGGTCTGGATTCGATGTTCACAACAGGAAAATGGTCATATCACGAGACAGTTTATAAACTGCTTAGGGGGCAGACAGAGACCATATCAGCTATTACTGCCTCTAATAATAATAATGAGATACAGTGAGTCACTGTTAGAAATCTGCACCAACAATAACACAAGAAAGCCACTCATGAGCTGGGAGATTCAAATTCAACCACTCTAAATAATGAGTGAGAAAGCTGTGGCCCTTTTTCCTATTGGCCCCTGGCCCTCAGAGAGTCTGTGCACACCACTGTCAGACTGTATCCAATCCTCTGCAGGCAGCTGTCAGGATGCTCTGCTGTCCTGAATCCTGACTGGATCACACTCTTCACTTCCACTCTCTCTCTGTGTGGATGCTTCAGTGCCAAACTCATAGCATTGTTGCCATGGTGAATTCTGGACCAGCCAATCAAAGCTTTATCTGCAGTGTGTGATTTGTGTGCAAATACAAACACACAAAATAACGTGGAGCACATATTACATATAAAGATACACACTAGTGCATTCCAGTTTAGAAATGTGTAATAAAGCACTCCCCTCTCTTTCTCTGCATCTACTACCCACCCCCAGTCTGTTTGGTCTCTCTGCTCTCGTGTTATTGCCATGGAAACTCCACTGAAATTGCAGGGATGCAGCAGCGCTGAGGAGAACAGGTAGCGGCTGAGGGTGAATGAGACACTGGATGTAAACTGCAGAAAAACCCACAATACAATAGTATGAAGAAGATGTAACCTGCCCACCGCCCACCGCGTCTGTGTTCAGGTCATCAGTTATGTGCTTTTCTTGAAGCTTGCGTCTACCTCTCCATCTATGCTTCAGAATCCCTGATGTTGCAACACTGCTTCCACCCACAATCAGGGTAAATATGAGTTTAGCCTCAATAAACACCCCCATATTTCTCCCTCCCTCAAGTGATCAAGAGTGATTCAGATTTAAATGAGCTCACAAAGTTAAAGCTACGCTTCATCACCGTCACTCAGTGCTATTAATAGTTTGAATCCCCCCCCATCCTGTGTTGTGAGGGCCTTATTAGTGATGCTTTTTATGACTAATAGTTTAATTTCAAGGTCTTTATCATCCTTTTTTAGCTGATTCTTCTATTACAGTGGAACTGGAAGTACATTAAGATCAATCAGTATTTCAAATACGGAGGACATTTCTTTTTGTGATTCTAATGTTGTGATTACAGACACGTCAATCATTGTCTCAGCGTCCAGTGTCCAACAGATGTAAATGAAGTCCTGCTTCAACTTGTCCATCTGTTTGCTTTTCTAGAGAGCAACACAACAACAACGACGACGACGACGACAACGACGACAACAACAACGACAACAACAACGACAACAACAACGACAGCAACAACAACAACGACAGCAACAACAACAACAACGACAGCAACAACAACAACAACAGCAACAACGACAACAACAACGACAGCAACAACGACAGCAACACAACACACAACGACAGCAACAACGACAGCAACAACAACAGCAACAACGACAGCAACAACAACAACGACAGCAACAACAACAACGACAGCAACAACGACAGCAACAACAACAACGACAGCAACAACAACAACGACAGCAACAACAACAACGACAGCAACAACGACAGCAACAACGACAGCAACAACAACAACGACAGCAACAACGACAGCAACAACGACAGCCTACAACATCTCATGCTGCGTTTGGCTTTTTAACATCCAAACTCGACTGGCATTTCTTCTGCTCATCGTGGACATTTGATAAGAAATGTCATCACCTAAAATGTTTACATTTTTATTAGCATTAAACAAAGCATGTTAACGTCAGCTGGGTGGTTAGTAAGTTAGTTTTTACTTCCAGAACAGACAGATCATTGGTACCCACATTTGATGGACAGGTCCATTCCTGGTGTGTACTTTTACAATGATTTCAATTATTAATACAAAGTGAGGCAGACAAACACATTCATATCAAATTTTATTTAGTAACAGAGACACCACTAGAAAACAGAACTGTTTTATGTCTTTCATCATCAGTACACTGTCACTGACTCAGTCTGAACAGTTCAGTCTATTAGTCACACAGGTGGCCCTCAGCATAGTCCTGCTAGCCTAAAAAAGATGGCACGCTGATATAATCCCAGTCTTGATGCAAGTCGACACTTTGAGTATTTTTTGAGAACCTCCATCAATCCAACAGACGTGTCCCGTCTGTGGAGAAGGAAAACAGGCGCAGACTGTTTTTTATGTGCAGTGATAGAGCCACACAATGGACGTCAGTAGCTATTTTTACATGTTTCCATTATTTGGCATCCTGCCTTAGATATGGTGGATCACATTAATGAAATGAATGAACTGTACTAGAACAGAACAGAATATACAGTGTACATGTGAAAATAGCTACTGAGAGAGATCACAGACACTGAATTTGAGAAATACTCACTGAACATGTGACGTCATTGCTGTATCCACCAGATGACATTAGCTCCTGCTTTTTCCCTTTTTCCCAATCATGCTGATAGCTACTGAACATTCACACAACTCATGTGATCATTTCTGGACTGTGCTGTGAGCTAGGCAAATCTCATCTTTTATCAAGGTGAAAGACAAACGTGGCAACTTTTATGTGGCAAAATAAAAATGCAGCAATTTCAATACAATGGAGTCAGCATGTCAATGTTTTCTGTAACTATCAGCACAATCTGGAACTTTGATACGTTGTTAACCAAAGTGAAAACCTCACACTGCCAAACAGTCCTTGTAAAATGTCTTTATACAAATAGATATTTTAAAATGAAACCCTCGATTATGAAATAATGTGGAAAAAAACTGTAAAGCAAAACTATGTAACTCCTCCAAAAGTTTTTTTCTCATAAATACAAACTGAATAAATGAATAGAATCTGATCTCGAACAAGTAAAAACATTGCACTCTTATTTTGGTTGCGTATGACCGCCTTGTGGATGTGCCAGCTGAGAAATACTGCCAGGCAACAAGGTGTGAAGTAAAAGGTGAGACACCAGTGGGGGTTCCTTATTACAGGAGAACTAGAGCCACTGCCGACTGAAGCCCCGAGTGTTACAGGTAAGAAAAAATAAGTTCAGGGTCAACAGGTGGAAAACAAAGTGACAAATGGAGGAGCAAGTCAACAACCAGCCTTGGTACATCATGTACCATGGTGCAAAAGTTACATAGTCTTGCTTTAAGTATTCTAAAGTTTTCACATCACAGAAAGGGATTTTTTATTCAACTGCCTGGGTTCAATCCACGGAAACACAGAAATGTGCTTTCATGTATTTACAGAAAGGAGACAGGAAACTTAACCAACTAAAAAAGCACATCAACATCAGTCGGCTGTAGACTGAACACCACAAGTGTTCAGGTGGCGAGCAGGTGGATTTGTTGACTGACTCCAGGTCTGGCTGAAAATCTGCTAGCCTATGCTAAACATTAGCATTTTCCACCGAGCTAACAACCCAAACCATCACTTTGGGTTCACATCCAGTAAATAGTGATGAGTATAAAGATACAAATGTCTATTTACAGCGATAGAAACAGCAAACCGAACATTATAAACAGCTAGTAGCTCATGTCTTAACCAATAGAAATCAGCAATCTGAAAAAACAAAACAAACCTTAACAACTAGTATCCAAAAAGACCACTTTATAGTATCATTCAATCAGTTCGCTTGAATATTTTGTAACCGCTCATTTTGGATCCTACTGGACATTTGTTTCATAGATCTTATTCCAAGATTCAGCAAGCAGTCTGGGTTGGTTGAAGCGTGTACACCTGTGCTAATCTGTACTTATCAAATGTGAGGCAACAGCGGTGAGTCGAGAAAGGTCTGTTTGGTCTCTCTGCTCTGAAATCCAGCAGCTGGCTTCTTAACTGACTTGCATTAGAAAAGGATCAATCATATTTGACAACTTTCAGGATCCTCAAGCAGCAGTTGCAGAATATTCCAGATTTCCAACATCAGTATATGTTCAGTAAAGTACAGTATAACAACCAGCATATACAGAGATGGTTGCCATGGCAGTCACCAACAAATTTGACAAGCAGATATAAAAAATCTTCTCTTTCACAGACGCTAATCAAAAATATCTACATACTGTATCAGATCCATAAAGATTTCATAACAGAAAAAGGACTAAATACCACAGATTATTATAAATATGTCACCGTTATTAAATAGCAATCTGTGGATGATTCACATTCGGTCAATCTAAGAAACTGTCAGCTGCTGGTTAAATATGTGTGCAACCAGCAGGCCATTCATTGTGTAACAATAGGTAGTATGAAGGCCGGCTGTGCAGCTGCAAGCATAGCCACTAACCCAGGTACCCACATTTGAACTAGTTTATCACCAGTAGCTGTCCAAACTCCACTCACTCAACCTGTTTTATAGACATAATAATATGTACAGAAAGTTGTATTTTTGTTTAGGCTGCAAATAGTTTGCGTGTAGAACTTCAGCAATATACTTTTTAGCTGTGTAAAATCTGCTCTTTGTCATTAAGTGGGGAGGAAACTGTATAAAATGTCTAAATAAAATATATCTTTCATATGCTATTTCCCTCCAAATAGCAAATTATACGCAGTGGTGTTTAAACGTCAGTGAAACCTCTGGATTATCAAGTCATTTAAAGAAGTTGAAATGGGATCCTGTTTAATGTCATAAACTTTTAAATATATTTTTATGTATTAAAACTTCTTATTACTGTACAGTCCAAAGCTGCATAAGGAAGGGGGTTCTCTCCTTAAATCAAATCTAGGCCCTGATTGCAGCTAGTAGGCTTTTCTCTCGTGACACTAATGATCAGGCGCAGTGACATTCTGCCAGCAAAATGCTAATTCCTGGGTTCACCATGACATTACGTGCACTGATCTGGGCAGACTACACATTAAAGGGGAGTGGCAATGTGAGAACTGCACTTGAAAGTTGGCACAATTTGATTTTGGTGTCCAGAAATGTATTTGGACACACAATACTACTGATTGTACATTTCCCCTTATATATATTATAAAGTAGAATCCACAGGTCTCTTTGCAAAAACATCCGTATTCTGTCTCACTTCCACTTCAGCATAGCTAACACGGCTCAGGCCAATTGTATGCCAGTTCTGATATGTTCCTTTACATGTCGATCATGCTAAAAGGACACTATACTGAAATGTCAACTTTGAAATGTGTACAAGATCATGGGCAACATATAAAGTATTTCACTGGAGTTATAATGCTCTGACATTCCTTTTACATCACACTACATTACATTCTTTGCTCCACAAAATCTACCATACCAAAATACACCTCTCTGTCTTCAGGACTCCACACATATAAAACATGTTTATGTGTACATGGAATTATGGAATGTTTTGTGGTATCACAGCATTCATGTTAAACACAGTTTTACTGAAATTCATGTAATGTACCTGAACTCTCCTAACATGCAATGAAAATAATCTTCATTCAGTAAATGTATGAAAGCACTGGTCTGGATGAAACCTATAGAGCTTTTATGGATATATTTCTTACATTCCTCCACATATCATTTGTTCTGCAATTTACATGCATATGTCATGAGAAAAGATCTACAAGGCAGGTTAAGCAGCTTTAGTTAGGGGGTGGTTTCTGTCTCTCTGTATATGACTAAAACTATTAAATAAAGACATTGTGATTATGTTGTGTATGATAGGAATGTTCAGTATGTATGTATTAGAAAGCAAATGCATACAGTACATCCACCTGTCCATGGCTGTTCACATTCATATAATGAACTACTGCCTATTTGTGCTTCCTCTACACATCTGCTGAGACGAGGCTGCAGCTAAGACTAAACCATTTTATGAAAATACCACATTCATTTTTTTTCTGATCAAAATTGTGATTTAAATGTCAGACACAATGACTGTCAAGATAATCTTATGCAGTAGATGTCGAGGTTCTCACAGAGCCTGTTAAGATATTAGATAGAACTTGCTTCTTTAGAATGATTTATTCAGCCTCAGCTAATGACAAAGATGTTGGCATGCATGTATTAAGTACCTGAAGGCAAATGATGAGAAAGAATACCCTAAATATAAAATGATCTCAAACATAATGTTTACTAACATCAAAAATATCATCATCTCCCGAATTAGGTATAGAGCTGTTTACACATGTTGACTGTCAGGTCCAAAATGATTGAGACTTAATAAAAGGCATGCACATTACCCTGCCTCTAAGTTGCTTGTTTACAGTGAACAGTGTGCACCACACCCATTACTCCTTCAGCTTTAAAATGAATCCACAATGCCTTTATCACAGGTTAAATGATAATGAAGCTCATACCACCATTCGACTGTTTGTTCCAAACTTACTACTAAAATATATGTAGAATATAATATAAACAGCTACAAAACCAAAGAAGCACAAAACAACTGTGTCCACTCTCCATCATTAGGTAGAAAAACAAGCACATTAACAAACATCATGACCTGAAATATGCTAAAAAGCTCACATATGAGCTGAAAACAATTAAAAAGCATTTGTCAAAATCCACTTTATGCTCTCAAAATACCTGCCTGTTTAATTAGAATAGACCTTATCATAAATAAATGCTAGAATAATCAAATATATATCACTTGCTGACTGTTTATTCCACTAACAACCTCTCAGCACGCAGCTGTGACTGTTTTACAGTGCCATTAGTAGCATCCTCGTCATCACCATGGTACCGCACCATAAATGCAATAAACAAAAAGAAATCTAACCAGAAGTGGGAGCTTGTACACAGCACCCTCTGTAATACCCACTGTGCTCAGGTGCCATTTGGAGTCAAACTGCAGTAATTGTGCTTTTTTAAATTCTATGTGACCCAAACATGAGGATGTTTGTGTTCTCAGACAGTTTTCCATCAAAACACTGCCTGCTCAACTCCACAGAGGCCTGCACTAACACAGCATATCAATGTGACTAGCCCACAGCCACATGACTTGTCTGATGGCACTTGTGCGCTAAGTTAAAGAGACAATGTAAACACTAGGCGAAGAAGAGAAGTAATGAAGTCATGTTGTTTGAATGGTTGATAGAATTTGTGTTTTCTAATTGGTGAAGTTTACTATTAAAAAAGGTCAAAAGAGAATACTTTCTACTTTATGAACTACAAAATACTAAAGCAAAGCTAATTAGTTTTACAGTACAAAAAATCAGCAGAATTACAGAAAGTAACAGAGCCAGTATTAATGTGAAATGATTTTGAGGTTTAATTTTTTATTATAAGAACAGTTGATAATAGTATTAATAACTAATTGATTATGAGTTTCACAAATTCTAATATTTCAATTAAAATGACAATTTTATGAGAAAATAATTTACAATGTAATTTTTGTAGAAAAACATTATATTTTAAGGACAAAAATGTAAAATCATTATTTCATATTCTCTTGGAGTAAATAGAGAACTGTCAATCTAAGAGCCAAACTGGGGGTCAGAGTTGATCTGTTATAGATTTCAGTGAGCTAGAAAAGGCAAAACGTACAGGCATCAACATTTTGCTCTCAAAATATAACTAAATGTGTAGGGTCTCTTGAAATTCTGTCATTTCTCATCATTTTTACAGAACGTTACACTTGTAACTTTATCTTTTCTTATAGTCATTTTTTTCTTGTAGTTATATTATTAGTAGGAATATTTCATTTGTGATGTTATTCTTCTTGTAAAGTGACACATTATTATTATAAATTATCATATAATTATCATATAAATCAATATTGCAACTCTTCTCTTATAATAATTCTTCTAAACTGTATTGTTTGTATGTATTTTAAAATGTTTTAAAATTATTAAGAATAAGCTTAAATATTTCTCAAAATAGCTAACTTGTTGTATTCTGTAATGACTATATAATGTTGTACGTATGCTAAAAATTACACTTTGTTAATGTTAAATTATGCCTTTGGTTTGCTCAGCATCCTCCATGTATTGTTATAACTTTGTCATAAAATTACGACTGTGTTTTTCTAAGACTTTTCAAAACTAGTTAAAAGCCAAAAAAAAAGCTGAAAAAGAATAATAATGATAAAGAATTACATGACCTGAGAAGAACATATCATGGGATTTTTGCCGATTACATTGTATTTTTGTAATAGTCTGCATTTTGCAGTCTCCAAAATCCAATAATCACATAATATGAACCTTTGTCATACATCTATAACATTGTCTCATAACATTTCTTTTTCTCAAAATGCCACAATGTGGAATTTAGATTATTTTTCTTAATAGTGGCCCTAACTAAAACTCATAAATATGCGAGTTTTAAAATAAACAAACAGACAAATAATAATAATAATCACATAAAACAAATAAAAAAATGATAATTCACTTTCTTCAGTATCGGGACTTGAATATGGTCTGAATTTGATCAAATGATTAACATGCTGCAAATGGGAATATACAGTACAGCCACTACACAGTCAGGATAATTTAATTACTGCTCATCATTAAGAAAATCTATATTTAAGAACAACATATGTCCCATGATAAACACAACACCACCATGAAAATAAGAGATACTGTTATTGCCCAAAAGGGACTCCTAGTAGCCCTGACAATATTGTAAATATAATTTCCACTGTGGCCACCCACTCTTATATGTATAAACACAGCAGAGTTAAGGGCTTTGAATGCAAATTCCATCTAATGGCATGTGGTTACACTGTAAAGTTTATATAACAATACGTTACCTCTGTCTGACAACAGGATGAAAGCTGAGAATATATGTATAAATGCACGCCATTCACAGCTCACCTAGCAGTCAAAAGGACAAGGGGTGGGTAAAGTCATTACGCTGAATCTATCCACTCTGGCAGCGAGCTATGGGACAGACACGAGGAGGCTGGAGTCTCTTTCTGAGCAAGTCAAAGGGTCAGCAGTGTATTTAGCCCATTATCATAGTCCCTATGAAGCAAGTGCACTCAATTTGTTAGATTTACAAAAAAATATCTGGATTATCCAGCAGTCCAACTTTAAAAACCCCACAAGGAAAACTGCCGAATCCAACACACCCTAATATACATAAATATGACTTCAGTCCGTTCTTATTGGCCAGCTGGAGATTACAGCAGGGCTTATTGTGTTTGTACTGTCTATTGCTGGTGACCCAAAGTGGATGTTAAACCAATTGCTAATAGATTTTGCTAAGCCTACAGTACCTCTTCTACCAAGAAACAATATTCAGCTGTTGAGTGCAAAACCAGCTGGGATCATAGGAGACATAATTGACATTGTCGTGTACTCTAATTGAGTTTCTTGACTTGACACCTGTTAGGTAGAACTGGGTGGTGCACTGAACTCCCTATCACTTTAGCCCAAACTTAAATTCTGAGTGTTGGCCCAAGCAGCATCTCCACCACAGTTTTGTTCTAGTCAACAAGAACTCATTTTATCATGGGTGTAGATGGATGGACTCAACACTAAATTTGTCATTCCTTATAGGCCAGTCCCAGAGTAGGAGGTGGAGTGTGAGTCAGGATGGGACGGGGTAAGGTTGGGGGTGGGGTTGGGCTGGGACGGCCAAATATCCCTTGCAACTGCCTGTTGGGGTGGTTGGGGTGATTGTGTAGAACTGGGTTTTCTTGAAAACTTCTGAGGTTTTCATGGAAACGGTTGCTGCTCTCGTTGTCAATGCGGTTACCATCATCAATAAGGCGATGGTTGTTGTGAAGGTCAGGGGTGGGCACTCGATCGGGGACATGGATGATATTGGAGCCGCTCTTCCTCCTTAAGGTGGACTCTCGGCTGGATGAGGCCACTGACTGGCAGTCAGAGCCACCATCGCTGCTGGCAGCTGTTCCTTCCACTGGGGTCACCCTGATAGTGGTGACCGTCTGAGGGTGGGGGTGGAAGGGAGGTGCAAAGGTGGCAGTAGGGGTGAAGGGCATATTGGAGTTGACAGAGTTTGGGATGTAGTTAGGCTGAGCATTGTTAAAGCTGGGATTATTGAGATTAAAATTTGGATTTTGGAAGTTGTTGGGGTTATTGGGGTGTAAGGGATGTAACGGGTGTACAACATGTGGGTGGTTTATATATCCACCTCCTCCTCCTCCTGCTGCTGCTGTTCCTCCTCCCCCTACATCTCCTCCCCCATCACTTTCAGTTTCAGTCCCTGTCACACTCCTCCGCCCATCCACTGACCCTCCATCCCTTAGTGAATCACAGCTGTCAGTGTGTCTGTTCAGGTCATTGAGAGTGAAAGTTGACTGTCGGAGAGATGCTCGTTGTTCTGGTGGTTTCCACCGCCAGGAGCCACTTCCGTCTGTGCTGGGAGGTTTCACTATTGGCTTGTTGGATCTGGACTCTGGATGGGCTTCAACACGAACAATACTGCCAGTTCGTTCTAATCCTCCTCCTAGAAGAACAAGACCCATGAATTTTCGTCATCTGCATCCTCGTCTTCACTGTATCAGCTAAGACAGGAATAGGGAGTTTGGGTGTGCTAATGGTTTTCAGTGAGTCTGCATCACAGAGGTCATTGACAGTGCCTCTTCATATTAAGCTCTTGGAGCATTTTTCCACTGAAAACATTCAGTAACACAATTCAAAGTGCAGTAAAATCTGACAGTTATCCCCGTGGCTGGGTCAACTGATTCATGTTTTGTAATAATTCTCAGGATTGATTCAGTTTCATTGCTCTATCACACACCATATATATAATATATATTACATTATCAATACAGACCTCCTCCTATTGCTCCAGTGGTGGAAGCGGGTGGTGATGGGTCTTGATCTGTTAGGGCACGGTACCTGATGGATCCAGTGCAACTGACAGTGCTACCACCGTCCTCCGACCGAGGAGAGTGAAGCAGACCCTGCTGTTTGGATAAGGCTATCACCTGGAAGAGGAGAAAGACTGCAAATTGTTAGCCAATTTTAATCTTGCTGCCTTATATAGCGTCAAACTAATATATTTAACAGAAGCAGCTGCTTAGGTAACAATAGCTGAGATCTGAGTGTCAGATTAGAAAGCACTGCTGTAACACCAGTGGTAATGTTTTAGGAAAAGCAGTACTGTAATTAAACATACTGTGAACACAATCAACACAAAAGTGGTGAACTTTATAAAGGACAGTGCCTGCTTTGAATACAGATGTTTTTTTTACCAGTAAATACTGAAAGATTTCCTGTACTGATAAGCAACAGTGTTTGCTGAATGCCATGACATGTGTCCATGTGTCAGAGAAAGATAGGTAGCAGTTGTGGAGCAACAGCCAGACGCTGAGACTGGTTGTCTTTTGTTTACTGTAATTGATTAATAACACTTTATCGATCCCCCATGGTGGAAATTTAAGTGTGACAGCAGCAGAGCAAGAATGACAAGTCAAAAACACCAGAACAGAATAAATCAAGAACAGAGTACAAAAATACAGAATACAATAACTATTATTATTATACTATCTTAGCTTCCTTGTTGTCATTAACATTTACCAAAACCACAGAGAGGACCTACCATAACTAACTGCAACCCAACAGGTGATTATTCATTAATGGCCATTTTCTAATCAAATAATGTCCAAAAAATCCAATTTACCACAAAAAATGTGTTTCTGTATTCTCTGATGATGATAACCTTCACTGTAGTCATCACATAGTGGGGCTCAGAGTCTGCTTCATTTGACCAATATTTGGAATTGCTGTTGTTTTAGAGATAGATAGATGGGAAAGAAAAACTACAATAACAAGAAAAGAATGATTAACCTGCATAAGACGAGGCTGTCCTCCAGCACTGAGTGGCCTGCAAGGTATGGTGGTCTTCTCTGCCACTCTCAGCCACTTTTCCCTCACTGAGCCGCCCCCATCCATAATGCTGTCCTCAGACTCACTCTCCTGATCCTTGCTGTTGGGGTTCTCCTCCTCAGGTATGTGAACCAACTGGGAGGATCCAGGCCGGGATTGGATAGACACTCTTGCCCCTCCAGTCATTCCAGTGCTGCCATTATGGGCCATGTGATTATGACTGACCATGGGAACAGAGCTAGCTGCTAGCTTCATATACTGAACTGGGATGTGGGCCCCAGCACGCAGCTCTGCTTCCTGGGCAGTAACTAAAGGCAGATGGGTTCCACCACGAAGCTCTGCCTCCAGGGCCATGGCAGAAACTTCAGAAGAACAGCGCAGTTCCATGTTCCTCTGAGGAGATGAGGAGGAAGCTGGTCTTATTCCATCCATCACCTGCAGGGACAGCTTCCTGTTGTCATTCTTATTCTTCCACTGGCTGAGGAGCTGCTTGGATCGAGTTGAGTCCATTGATGCGTGGATGGAAGCGTGCCGTCGAGGAATGCGACCCTCCTCCAATGAGGAGCCCCCGTGGGACCTGGAGTAATGACAATAGTGTCATGCAGAAAACAAACTAATTTATGTACTAATTCATGCTCTTTAGAATGGTCAAACACATTCTGTGTCCTGCAAGCAACATCTTGGTGTGATGATGCGTTGGAGAAGACACAGTCAAGGGAGAGTCTCTAGGGTCAATACGCACTGGGATGAGTTGGCATAGCTAACTGGTTAGGGTTAGAGTAAGACTGGTGTCAGGTTTAGCATCACAATACATGATGCTGAGCTACCAAAAAAAGAAGCCACTCACCTAATTGGAATTAGGGGTGTGAGTAAATATCAATACACTTAAGTATTGCTGTACAAAATTTTGTGGTACTGTGTTGATTCTAAAATGCCTACTTTTTTCACATGAAGGTTTGTGGCCGACACTGATTCATTTGTGTTTTGTATAAAGCCCAACTCTACAAATAAAGTTAACTTTTTTTTTTCAGATATTATGCATTTGATGTGTTCCTTATATTACGACAGTGTTTCTAAAATTCAACTTTAAAAGGCACAATATATCACCTTGCACACAGTATCACAATATATTGACATATACAGAATCGTAACCCCTGTTTGTCCTCAGTTTATCTATTTACATTTTCTTGCATCTGCAAACTTATTCCTTATGCCACACTTTGGATATTTTATGTTTTTAACACAAAGTAGCAAAAACCACAGTATGCACTATTTTGCTTATTTGAAAGACGCAGTCCTCAGTGCTCACCCTTCGTAGATCAGTTCAAACTGTCTTTTGTAGGTGTAACCAAGATTGCACATGATTAAGTATGCAATTAAGTCCAAACCTCTGCAGGTGATAAAACAATGCAGCATTTCTCATGCAGTCTCATGCATTTTTTGAGGTAAAAAGGACACGTTACACCTCTGTTCCTACATTTCCCTTTAAGGATTAATAAAGTTTATCTTTTATACTGTGTCTCTGCACAGCCTTTCAATGGCTCCCAGCTTCAGCATCAAAGCTCTGGAGTTCCACAGTAACCTCAATAATTGTAAAATGGAAGATGTTTACAACCATCAGGACTCTTCCTAGAGTTTGCCATTCAACCACACAGAATAACTGGACAAAAGGGGCCTTGTTGAAGGAAGTCACCAAAATCCCAATGGTCACTCTAACAGAGCCTCAGGTGGCCTCTGCAGAGATAGGACAACCTGGCAGAAGTACAAAGATATCAGTAGGACTCCATCAATCAGGCATTTATGGTAGAATGGTTGGATGGACAGACACAGCCTGTTTGGAGTCTGCCAAATTACTTTTAAGTGTGTTTACTCTGTGTGAGAGCATGAAGAAAATTACTGCCTGGCCTGATTGGAAAAAAATTATAGGCAGAACTTTAAGCACTGTGTATGGCAAGCACCAGGCATTAGTCTTTATCAATTAATATATCCCTACGGTGGTGAGGCTGCTCCACAAGCAGCCACAATAACCTAACCCACACAGACAAGACAATGATAGAGTGACCTTAGGACAAGTCTCTGACGATCCCAGCCAAATCCCAGAATCCCATAGAATATCTGTGGAAAGACCTAAAGATGGCCTGTGTGGAAAGGGGTCTTTAGTGTGGTACTGAATTAAGGGAATAAATACTTGTACAGTAAAGAGAGATTTGAGTTTTTGATTTTTAATAAGTTTTCAAAAACTCCTCAAAAATATTTTGACTTTATCATTATTGGTTATTGTGTTTTTTAAATTGGTGGTAAAACTTTAATTTACAATGCAGAAAAAAGGGGTATATATTCTTAAGTGACTATACCTTGGCAAAGTGCTGCTACTAAAGGTCATCATGTTATCACGGTTGCCTAGGGGACTGGGTGGAGTCAGCACTTCCACCTCAGCGCTTGCTCTCTTCATACTGGTCAGAGAAGGCTCTCGGTAGGAGGCGCTTCGAGTCAGGATGGGCCTTGTTTGGTCGGGGGACAAAGTGTGGGAAGAGGTTCTTGTGATAATCGGCTCTGGTTGGCTGGGAGCCAAAGTGTGGTGGCCTATCAGAGAACAACAAGGAGAAATCACACTGTTAATGTCAAATGAATAAAAGGTTACGTTAGTGTCCTCACTGAAGGTTGGATTTTCTAAAAAGAAATACACAACAAAAGCTTGTTGGGTGTCGTTAGGATCAGATATAAAACAAGGGTTTCTAGGATTGGGATTACCCTTAAAAAGCTGTGTAAACAAAAATCACATTTCCACATTTGGCAGACGCTTTTATCCAAAGCGACTTACAAGGGTAGGCAGGGTAAGCGTAAGCAGGTCTTGTCTAAGGACCTCTACTGGAGGTAGGCCACAGCTGGGATTAAACCCCAGTCTCCCACATAGAAGGCGGTGATGTTACCACTACACTAACCAGCTGCCATTTCTAGGTTTGCCAATCAGCCTATCTATGTTTTTAATGACACCAGAACATGTATTAACACCTGATTAACTTGTTTATGTGCTCAAAGTCAGACTCTTGGGACTGAGAAAAAAAAAACTACATGATCTTCTGGTTATATGAGAGTTACTGTATGATGTTTTTGTAATATGCTCTGTATACATACATATCAGGGTGGTGGTTTAATCTGTTATTCGAAGAGACAGGCAGGCATGTTTTTACCTTGGTGGCTATTGCTAACTGCTGTTTGGCTGACATTAGGTAGGGAGGAGAGGGGGGGCTCTCTCAGGATGGGAGGAGGTGGTCGACTTCTGGACCGATCTTCACTAGGCTGGAAATTTCCCACTGCGTACACACCCTGCATGCATGCAAACACACACACAATCACACACACACACACACACACACACACACACACGCACACAGTGTGATACAGAGGAGCTTACAGCAAAGACATAGGAGAAAGCGTAAAACAGAGTATGGCAAATCCAGTTTTAGGTGGCAGCCATTTTAGCTCCTTAGACCAACAACAAAAGCTTTTACCAAGACTTTTTTTTATACTGGATTGATTTCACTGGAGGTTGGAAACAAGTATACAATTATTACCAAAAGAAGTTTAAATACAATACAAATTACGAAATTAATCAAATTTACTAGTTATTGGTAAATTTTAAACTTTACAGCAAATAATGTGGTTGCACTAAAAATCATCAATTATTTAGCATTTTGTGGTATGAATAAGAGTACGGCACAATGTATCCTATATAGTGGACTCATTATTACACAAGGTTTCTGAGTCAGATCCTAAACTTAATAAATTCATTTTCTATCACTTATCCAGAGTCAGGTCACAGTGGCAACAGGTTTCACAAGGTAGTCAGTAGTCAGCAATGTTTTCTAGCTCTGCCAATGAGATCCTGAGGTGTTACCACTTGTCAAGAAAATCTCCACCTCCAATGGTGACAACCTGGAGGCTTTTGGTCACTAGTCAAAAGGGAGCTTGTTCCCATAGTTCAGTACAATGTTTGCATAACTGCTAATGCTTCACCAATCCAACTGTCAATCTCATACTCCATTTTACCCTCACTAATGAACAAAACTCTTTCACTTGGGACAATGACTCTGTCAACCAAAAGAGAGCAACCCACCACTCACGATAAGGTTGACTTTATGCCAAGAATACTATCATGGCTCTCAGTCTGGTTATACAAAAGACCAAATGGCTAGTCACAATGGCCCCAGCACCTACAGTTCTCACCACGAGACACATGTAGACTGGATGAACACCCATGACTCCTCAAGTACTCTAATACTGCAAGGATAAAGAGTTAGTCCACTGTTCCACTGTCAGGACAGAAACTGCATGACAACAGTACTCAGCTTCATGCTTTCTCAGGGAGACTGAGCAGTGTGATACCTTGTTAATTAGAGCACACCCTCCGATTCCCCATTTCAAATATGGGAACCACCACTCTGGTCTGCACTGACTCTGAAGAGGTTTGTCAGTCAAAGCCCAGCAATGTCTAAAGCAATCAGGATCATAGACTGAATGTCATTCACACCATGGTTCTAGCCACAAAGATCTTTGTTACCCTTTATTGGATAGTTTTAAAAGTAGAGAGGAAGATAGGAAACACGGGGAGAGAGACAGGGTTTGAGCTGCAACCTGAATCAAAGATAATCAAGCACTTCTCCAAGAGTAAGGTTCCACAGCCAGTGCTAGTCATGAAGGTGAGGCCATTTTTATGTAGTTGGTGCACATATGGTTAACAGGCATTGAGCCTGATAATAAAACATAGAGGGAGTTTATAAAATATGATTTAATATTATAGATTAGCCTATGCAACAGTATAAAAACCTTGACCTTGCCCAGCAATCTTCTGCTTGTATTTTAGCACAGAAACAAGGGGAGGCTTATCTATTTTTCTATTTCAGCTCTAATGATAGATGGTACAGTGCCAAACAAAGTGTCTTAAAATAGCTCACTGAATCATGCACTGCACAAAATTATTGCCTAGAGAACAAATGTGTGTAATCATCAATCCTTTGTGGCATAGAACCAAATATAGAGAGAAAGAAATCTTAAAACTTGACTTAATCAAGATCCAGATCACTTTCTTAGGTCAACAATTATATCACAATAGCAGACATGCACTCATTAAATGCATTTAGTTCAAACTGTTGTAATTGGTGATTCTTCACCAGTGATGTAGAGCTGATGTTCCAACCTTAGATATATTTGTAGCCTTGCTTCCTACAGGAAAATGCAGAACAACAAAAGTGGAAGAGAAGGCACTTGAACTGAGCTGTGTGTGTATACCTGCTCACACGTGTAACTGCTATAGTTCAGTTCATACTATGTGTGCATGCTTAATGTGTCTATCTGAGTGTGTGGGCTGGAGGGTAATCGTGTGTGGGAGGTATTACATCCACAAGTTTCTTCACCAGAGCTGAGCATCCATGTCTGCTCACAGCTCATAACGCTACATTGAACCCCATGTCCTCCTGTAACAACATTACTGTCTAAATAATGTGTAATTTTCAGAAACCTGTAGGAAAAATCTTATGTCAAATACAACATTTATTTGTCACCAACATACTTACTTACTTGTGGTGCCACTGTTTTAGGCCTATGTGTACTAAAGTGATTTCCTGTTGACTCACCACATATATAAATGGGATAAAATAATAAAATCCTACAGATTGTCTAGGCTTTCAAAATGTTATTAAAGCATAAGATCCTGATAGAACAAAGAGCAATTTCTTTAGGTCTGTGATTCTTAGAAAAACGTATTCACTGTTTTACAGCCATCCCTATTCCAATGATTGTTTATGGAGAAAAAGGTTTTTCCCATTTGATGGAGATGGATCACACATGCTGAAGACATTTTATTCTTGTACATTAACTTTGAAGTCCATGATTTAGTAGGTGTTAACACTGTACTACACTGTACATTCTGGTTTATTAGATCTATGTTGCACAAGGTAGTTGCAGTAAACTCATAGGTCTGCTGAAATTGGCGCCTTAAGGGGGACACTTGTATGTATTAGATACACGAATGGCTTCGATTCTGTTCTTCAATCTGTGTACCTTGTCATGTTATTAGCAGTTCTGCATCTGCCTAAGTGATATACTGTCTTTGAAACTTAGTGGATAGGAATTTCAAGAAATTCTAATGAACAAACTGAACAGGCTTGCCCAATCCCAGCTAGAGAACACATTGGGCAACGGTCATGGTGTAGTAATAACCATAATTCTTGCATAGATTGAGCGATCCGATACATGTTTTCCACCCATACAAACTGTTTCAAGTAAAACACAAATTTTTGTATCAAAGCTCAATAGCTGCTCAGACACAGTAATCCTGTTCAAGTGCTATCATGTCCTTTTCTGGTTTTCCATTATTAGGAACTTACATGTTGTTGTCAGAGATAATCAAAGCTAATTGTTAAACTGTAGTTTCAAAATGGAAGTTCTGAGAAAAGGTTAGTGCTACACTCAAAAGAAAACTGTTCCACTCTCCCACCTGTCTACCTACTTGTTTGTCATGTTCACTATCTCAGCTGATGAAGGATTCAGGAGCTTGCAAAGCTGTGAGTCACGTTTTCCAGCAGCTAAAACTAGTTTGAAGCTTCACTGTGACAGAGGTAGCAGACCACATATCAAAACCTTGAGGCCCTATGTTCTGCCTTACAATTTTGGTGACAGATAATGTGTAGCTCATCAGTAAGAATCCATTAAAATGGTTTAAACGTGTTAATTGTTACCAGATAAACAGCGATGGCTGCTCCCAATAACCATCCACAGTAGACATCGACAGGATGGTTTCTGAACTGGATGATCCTGGTCAACCCAGCCAGGATGGCCAGCATGACAAAGGAGAACACCAGAAGAGGCTTCAGCAGTTTAGCCGAGTCTGTCAGCACCGTGTTGAAGTACATCTGAAATCCACAGTTTCACATGATGAACCAATCTTTATCTTTTAATACAGATGTATTTTAATGTTGGTTGGGGGGTTTTAGGTGAGATAGTCAGTTATAGGTCTCTAGATGTAACTGCTAATGTTAAAAACTTACTGAGATGTAGACAGCAGCAAAGGCAGCCAGAGTTGCATGCTGGGAGGGGAAAGACTTCCTGTAAAGAAAGAAAGACAGTGTGTTCTTTGAGCTACTTATCATATTCAGACAGCTAAGGAGATTTCTGAATATCCAACAACACTTGAAAAAAAAGTGACTTTCAAGGAAACTCGCAGGTGTATGTGTGTGTGTCAGCTCTAGCAGGTGTTTAATAAATGTAGTGAGTGAAGAATACAGTGTGAGGGCAACACGAGTAGGCCTCCGACGTGAAATTCATCACATTATGGCCGAAATATTACTTAGGTATATGCTGATAAATCAGCATATACGTATATGTATGGTATATACATATACCATATACCATATTGTGATATTTAGAGTTATAACTTTAGTACCATTTAATATTATGATTTCTGGCCACAAGTCACAGTTGATCTTGAGAGTTATACAAATACAAGCAGTGATCCAAAAAAATAAAAAAGCCTGCATGTGGGATAGCTGTGGTCAGGAGGTAGAGAGCTTGTCCAGAAATCAAGTATTGCGGTAGGATCCCCAGCAGCTTCTATCCATATGTCCAGGTATCCTTGGGAAAGACACTCAGGCCAGCACCTTGCAAATCTATGTATGCATGTTGCTCTAAATCTTTTAATTATGCAGTGGAAATAGTGTTTAGAGATATCAGGAGCGCTCATGATAATGGAGTATGCCTTGTATAATCCAGAAAATGTCCCTGTGCAAACTACGAACTTGGTGTACTGTATCTCACCAGTCTGAGTCTGAGTAAAAAGCATAGAACATTCAGTACAACTTCTGCCTGTGGAAGCGTCAGAAGCCTTTTAATGAAAACTGCTCTGTGAACTTCACAAAAGCATGTAATTTAGTGGGTGGCAACGCAAGAAACAATGAGGCACAAAATTGTCCAATTGAAAAACATAACAATATGGGTGCATTTAAGCCTACACAAGGTTTGCACCATAATAAAAAACCCTTGCTGCTTTAAATTAAAGTTTGTGACGTTAGTGAGAGCCCCACTGTGGTCAACAAGGCAGAGCATGGAGAGCAGTAGATCTGATCTTCACCAAAGTTACAAATATGAACAAACATAATATTTCTGAGCTGCTAAAACACATACAGGCATGACTTTATTTTAAATAACTGGTTAACTGGTAACCTCAAGCAGGCACTTCCTGTAGCTGTGGATTAGACCTGCACAACATCCAGGAGGAAATTTGGGCCATTCTCCATCATAGAACGGCTTTAGTTCAAGAGATGTTCTTCTGGTGTAAACAGCACTCTTCATGTCATTCCACAGCTTCTCTATTGGGCTGCAGAATTTTTGCTGCTGCATCCCCAAGTTCTACAGAGCTTCAGCTTGCAGACAGTCACCCTGACATTATCCTGTAAGATACCTTGATAAATTTCAATTTGCATCCACAATAGGAAACAGTCCAGATCCTGAGGCAGCAAAGCAGCCCTAAATCATAATGCTTTCTCCACCACTCAATGTCACTGGATGGATTTTTTCATGTTGGTATGCAGTTCTCAATTTACACCACATGTGAACCAAGCAAGACTATGTCAAGAGCGCTAATGTCACTACTTAATCTTCCTACAGATGCAGTTTTTTAGTGTGATAAGCACAGAAGATTATTATTATTTAACTTTAACATCTATCTAACCTAGTTATCACTTACATCATAAGTGATAACTAAGATCATGTGTATGTCATTCACAGGGGCAGATAGGTACCAACTGTCCAAAGGTAATTGGATAGATTGTGTACTCTAGTATACAGTAGGCAGTAATAGCTAGTATAATAGCAGAGAAGATGAGTAGAAAAGTGAAAGTTAAGAAGAGTGAAGAGATTTTAATAGAGTCCAATAGAACAAAAGACCAGGCAGCAACTGCTGGTCTCATAAATCGCAATCTGTGTCAGGGGAAAGCAGTATCATGGGAACAACACTGACTTTGGGCTTGCTGTTGCAAGATAGATTTTTAGAATTATATGTCAATGAAAGCCCGAAAGCGACTTAATATGGTGAAACAATTTGTTAAAAGGTGCAGTGATCAATAATTGATAAATAGAAGATCGAAAGGGAAGGAACATTTGTGCAGTGGTAATCCTGTGTATGTTACCCTGGGTGCTCAGATATATTTGAACAATGCAAAAATGTGCACTGGACCTCAAAGCCCCAGAAAGGATAAGCATGTATACACTGAGGAAAAATTTATTCAACTTCAATTTTTTCATTAAATATATTTCCAGTGCAGATATTCACATAAAATTAAAACCAGACACTGATGTATATTGTAAACTAATTATAATATGTTCATCATAAGAGAGAGTCACACAGAAAAATAAACTCAAAAAGTAAGAAAAGGCACTAGAACAGCAATTTCTATTTACAATATGATAACTGGGGGATGATTAAAGTCATCCCTCAGTGTCTTGACATTGACTCTGGTCTTTCTGAAATCCTATAGATCTATAACCTGCTTTAAATCCTATTAGCATTTGTCAAAACCCAGATTACCTTGAGTGGCACAAAGTAGCTTAATGGTGAGCCTCATTACCCTAGCCTGAGTCAGTGTGCATTTGAGAGTCAATTGTATTTTATTAACATTTTTTAAATACAGTAGGTGAAATTATTTAACAGAGTGTATTGATATTGAGTACTGAATTGGATTGGCTGTTAGCAGCTGGCTCTTCCATCACAGTTCAGTTTCAGATTGATAACCACAACAAGAATTATCGCACTGTGGTGCCTCTGCTAACCCGTAACATTGTAGTTTACAAGAGAGGCTTTCCAGAATCATATTCTAAGTTTATGATTGAGTCCAAGAGGATGTTTGTGCCAGCTGTGATAAAATCCTTTCCAGGCATTTCTGAGACGAGCGTTTCCTCTACCATTATATTAAAGGTCAAGTTAATTTTATAAAATTTTATTTACTATATAGCCAGATGACAACAGAAAGTAATTTAAGATTACCTTCCCTATAGAACAGGTCTATACCTAATTTTTTTTAAACAAACTTAATAGTAATATATTATTTACTTAGTTTACAAGCCAGTATGTAATTTCTGTCTCTACATGGTTGTGCTTCACACACAGGTGAGCGCACCACCACCAGCGGCCAGAGAGTATACGTCGGAAAATGAACTAAAGAATTTAAAACTGAAAATAAAACTTACCTTCCAGCATTAATGAGTCCGATGTCCTGGCCAGAGCAGATATCCTCCAGAATAAAAGCTTCATCACAAGTGGACATGTTTATGTGGGTCAAGTTGGGTTTGCACACATCCAGCCAGTAAGGGGTGTGTTGACCAGTAGACAGCTGGAGAATGTCAGTTATCAGTGCTGTCACACACAGGCCAAAGATATGGACACCTGTGAAAAATAATAAGTCTTACTGCTCTGCCCAATATTTTTGAGTTATGTTACTGTTCCAGCTGTTTTATTTGCTTATATTTATGGTTTGTTGCAGTCACCAACACCATGACTACTGTATAATCAGCTGTGGGTATAATGCGTGTGTGCTCCCACCTATGAAGCGTACAGCCCTGCGAATGTAGGAGTTAAAATTACAGCCTGCAGCATTGATGTTGGCCTCAGTGTGTGCAGCCGATGACTTCCTGGACAGATAGCAGTAAAGAATGGCTTCTCCTATCAGGATCTAGACAGAGAAAAAGACAAGGCTGGTGCAGATTTTTATTTCACCAGACACAGTCAGGTGTTTATATATATTTGAGTGACACAATTTTCATCATTTTGGCACCGTTTTCCGTGGTCAACTTAACAGCTTAACAGTGTGCTATCTCTTTTTCAAAAAGGACCAAATGGTTGATTTGGGCAGATCAGTTCTTTTTTTTGTTCTTTCTCCCCGAAAGGTTTGGTTGGATTTTTTAGCCCAATGATGTTTGTCTATAGCCAATAACAACTCTGTTGACTTATAAAAATGACCAAAAACAAATGTTGCAAATGCAACACACAATCAACCTTATATCTGCTGACTTGTAAATGACCTAAAGAGGAAATAACACACTCCTAGCTGCGTAATAGCTGAACATCCAACTCTACAAATACTTTGACATAGATAGATAGATAGATAGATAGATAGATAGATAGATAGATAGATAGATAGATAGATAGATAGATAGATAGATAGATAGATAGATAATGTGTGTATTCTGCTCAAAGAAAATTATAGGAGCACTTTGAAAACACATCAGATGGGTAAAAATCATGGTATCATCATATCTATATTACCGATATGGACTATTATGTTAGGAATAAAGGGATGCCACATCAGTTGACGGAAATAAAAAATTATCAACCTACAGAGGACTGAATTCAAAGACACCCTGAAAATCAAAGTGAATACATTATGTGGCAGGTTAGTCCACTCAGTAGTTTGTATGGCTCCCACATGCTCCAAATGAGACGACGGATAGTATCCTGGGGTATCTCCTCCCAGAAATGGACTAGGATACAAAATCTTAAGATTAATGGATTTAGATATGGTGCTTTAAATTCTAAATGATAATGATGACTGTAAGATGTGATTGAGCACTCACAGCACAAAGCAAAGCTAAAAATTTGAATGTTTGTATGTAATTAAAAGAAACTGAGCATGTTGGATAAGAAACTGTGTCAGTGTCGTGGCTTGCATGTGCTTTGTATAAGCCAGTCTGTGTCAATTTCATTCAGTTTTTTATGTGATACGTGATAATATCTTGTATATGCCCAAGGTGGCTAGAAACACACTAGTAGTAAAAGAGGAAAAGAGATGAATTGTACAATTTAATAACAATTAAATTTTAAATTAATTTCTAGGACCACAATGAAAAATTTAAAATATTAAGCAACATTTTTCTCAAATCTGTTGTCATCCAGGTCATCCAGGGTTGGTGCTCAGAATTCAGTGCTAAGAAAACAGCAGAATCACAAACGATACCTTTAAGGGATCATTACCCAAAACATAAATAATGTTACTTCAGTCAAGAAATTTGAAACAATTCACAATTAAGATGTGTTGTTCTGTTGCCTACCACAACAGCACCCTTAAACTGAATTGAAATTATAAAAAATAAGAGTAATTACTCTTTTCAATTAAATGCTAACTACACTTAGCATGGCCAGACTCCCACAGAATTATGGCTTCATTTTTAAATGAGCAATTTGCACTGTGGCTGTGGGAAGAAGGCTTTCCCACTGAAACATCTTTGTAAAAACTCAGTCAACAGTGCTTCCTTAGCCTTATTCAAAAGAGAACACAGTTCATCAACACTAGTTCACAGAAACAAACCCCAGCTGGGTCACCCCCTGCATAATCACAGTCTCAGGCCCTAAAACCAAGCACATGTAAGTTTTAGTGTCAGGTCCAGTGTAGAGAATGAATGTGGAGGTTTACTTACAGTGACAGCAGGAGCAGCGAAAGCCAAACTGAAGAGCAGCGGCAGTGGACAGACTTCCTGTCGGGGAAGGATGTAGGGCAGAGACAGACTGCGGTCATTACAGCTGTACCCTGAATGCACCGGTTGGAAAAGATCTGTCAACTCCAAGAAGTAAAGGCTGATAACGGAGGAGGCCAGGATAGGTAGCTGCAGCAAGAAATCAAGAACAACAAGAAGCTAATTAGATAATAGGAGATTAAAAATCAGTAAACTGCTGCACTGTCAGTAAATCACTATTGCATGTTCTTCCTGCTGTATGTCTGTGTGGGTTTCTTCCAGGTACTCTGTTTCCTTCCAACAGTCCAAAGAGATGTAGTTAAAATAACTGACACCAACAAGTGTAAGTGCATGTGTGAATGATTTTGTGCTTGAGTGTGTGGCCCTGTAATAGACTAGAATACCCTCACCTTCCAACCTTACCCTTGTAATGTATGTATTCTGACCTGTCCATGGTGTACCCTGCCCAGTGACAGGCTCCAGCTTTCCTGCAACCCTTCAGAGAACAAGCGGTTAAGATAATGGATGGATGTTATCCTTACTAAGTTTAACTGAAAATATCCATTACTTAATAACAACATGTTATAGGGAGTTGTCACTACATTAATCAATAAAGAAAAAACATCAATTAGTTGCAGTCCTTACTGGCAGCTGTTATTTCTGTTGACAAACAAGAGTACAAATTGCAATGTGATGGATGCTGCCTAACACAAGGCTAAGACTACCGGACTTAGGCTAAGGGACTAGGAAACTACATCAAGCCCCGCTGTTCTCCTGCTATATCAACTATGAACTATGTGAACAAAACCGAATGTTCACCTGAAGCTTAGTCCACCCTTTAGCAAAGTGGAAGTGTGTTAATGCCAATGGAATCCATAGACACTGTAACTGTACAGTGCAATTCTTGTACAAAGGACTTCACCAAAGAACCTTGACTGAAAGGAACACGAAAATGACCCCACCGCACTGCATAACTTGGTGAGAGCTGCTCCGAACTGTCATCTGTGTTAATTGGGGCATGGTAACAAAGCCATGTGCCATTGCAAAAACATTGACATTTGAGGACAATGATGTTGGACAGAGAACACAAGTGTTTGGGAGAGGTGTGAGGGAAGCTTTGCATGTGCAAATAAACTTCCCACAGGTGGAGGCCTTAGACATAACCTGTCTGTTTATCATGCTTCCCTTTCAGCCATCCCCAGAAAAATCAGGCCCAATTCACAATTCCACCAGGTGTGTTACACCTAATGACCCACTTAAGGGGGTCGTTAGGTGAGAGAGAGACGACAGAGAGGAGAGACACAGACGACAGAGAGGAGAGATACAGACGACAGAGAGGAGAGATACAGACGACAGAGAGGAGAGAGAGAGACAGACGACAGAGAGGAGAGATACAGACGACAGAGAGGAGAGATACAGACGACAGAGAGGAGAGAGACAGACGACAGAGAGGAGAGATACAGACGACAGAGAGGAGAGAGAGACAGACGACAGAGAGGAGAGAGACAGACGACAGAGAGGAGAGAGACAGACGACAGAGAGGAGAGAGACAGACGACAGAGAGGAGAGAGAGAGACAGACGACAGAGAGGAGAGAGACAGACGACAGAGAGGAGAGAGAGACAGACGACAGAGAGGAGAGAGATACAGACGACAGAGAGGAGAGAGAGAGACAGACGACAGAGAGGAGAGAGAGACAGACGACAGAGAGGAGAGAGAGACAGACGACAGAGAGGAGAGAGAGACAGACGACAGAGAGGAGAGAGAGAGACAGACGACAGAGAGGAGAGAGAGAGAGACGACAGAGAGGAGAGAGAGACAGACGACAGAGAGGAGAGAGAGACAGACGACAGAGAGGAGAGAGATACAGACGACAGAGAGGAGAGAGACAGACGACAGAGGAGAGAGATACAGACGACAGAGAGGAGAGATACAGACGACAGAGAGGAGAGAGAGACAGAGAGGAGAGAGATACAGACGACAGAGAGGAGAGAGACAGACGACAGAGAGGAGAGAGATACAGACGACAGAGAGGAGAGAGATACAGACGACAGAGAGGAGAGAGATAGACGACAGAGGAGAGATACAGACGACAGAGAGGAGAGATACAGACGACAGAGAGGAGAGAGACAGACGACAGAGAGGAGAAAGTTGATGAAAGGATGGTGAGACTGAAAAAGGAAGAGATAAATATAAAAATGTCCAAAAAGAGAAAAGCGGACAGTGAAAATTGAGTTTTTAATCCAGAATGGACAGACTCCTCCTGTGTGTCTGATATGTTCAGAAACTGTGGCTCTTATTAAAAGTGCCAATGTCAAACGGCATCATGAGACAAAACACAAAGGTTTTGAACACACATACCCACTGAAATCTGAAGTGAAGCACAGAAAGTTGCTAGTCTCAGAGCCTAGTATGACCAGTCCACCAGGATCTGGAGCCACATGCTCAGTTTGATGTAACATAACAATAAGTTTGTCAAAAGGTTTTTGAATTGTACTGAATTCATTTGATTTGATAGATTACATGCAGGCTACTTGATAATATATCGCAGTAAATAGTTAGACATTATAATCTTCTGGACCTTTCCTTCCAAAAAATGTGTGTAACCGGACCTCTTTAAATTTAAGTTGAATACCCCTGCTATAGAGCATTTTACCTGCTAAAAAGGAAACTGAAGAGAGTAACCACCCAAAACAAACAACTGAAAGAGACTGCAGTGAAAGCCTGGAACGCATCACAAAAGAAGAATGCAAAGGTTTGGTGATGTCATTTATTATTTATTGCAAGCAAAGGATATGCCACTAAACATTAAGACTTATCCTCTAATTATTGTTTTAGATCTACATTTTATCATACTTTCGCTCACATGAGAAAAGAGGGGCTGTTTTCTCAGTTGTGTATCAGATCCAGAAGTAAATGCCTGGAAATAAAAGCTGAAATGTTGATCTTTTGTTTCATATTCATTTTATGATATAAAACCCAAATATTTTCAGTCTACAGAAAAAATAAAGGAACTTTGCTCACTATTCTAATACTTTTGGAGGGAAGTGTAGGTGTACAAACGTGCAAACAGGACACATCAAGTGAGGAATCATTAAAAAAAGTGAAATATCAGCAAACAGGGAAATTATTTTTATCCACATTTCCACCTCTGATGCCTGCAAGCCCAACTTTAAAATCTGTACACAAGAGGGACAGTTCATAAAGCCTGTGGCTGTCTGTTGTCGAAAGCTAAGAGAGGCTACAGTACGCTGCAACGTATGTGCCAAAAGCTGTTGTCCTAGACGTAACAACACAAATCTTTATGACAAGCATGCAAGAGAGCAGAATTAAAGAAACCAAACAGAAGCAGTGTTTCAATCTAGTGACTATAACATATAAGTTATGGTGTAAGATTCTGGGGTGCACTTCACTTGAACTAAACAACGAACTGATGAAAGATCAAAGACCAAGGAAACTGGTAATTGTAATGCAATAATAACAGTTTCACGGATAACTGGAGTCTTTCTTCAAAATGTTCATTCCTGAACTGCAAGCTAAGTCACCATATAATCAAAAAGCAAGAAACAAGTTGTTCTGTGCATCAGTTACTTTTTAGCTTAAAAGTTTTACTAAATTTGTGTTTGCTTGAAAATAATCTCTAAGCATGGTTTTCTGCTGCAGGTAATCAATACACACAAGAAAACCTCAAAAAACAATCAGATTTGAAATGGAATTAGTGTCTGTACAGGGTTTTGATTTTTCTGGGGACAAATCAATAGTTTTGCAACAATAAAATGGATCCGTTTTCCTCTACGCTGTAGGATATTTTGGGCACTTTTTTCCTTTGCTTTGAACAGGTAAATGTCCAAATATGTCCAGTGAACTCACACTGGCCCTTTATATTCATTTCACAGGTTTATATCTTTAAGAACGAATACTTCATGGTTGTTGCATTTGTTCTGACTTCAGTAATATTTGTAACAAGTTACATGACCACATCTGTAATAACAGACATGAGACTACTTCTTTTGTGAAAAACAAAGTATTCAACAAGTATGTCTCTACAAGCTTCTCTGAAAACCATTTAGTCCTTCATACTAAGTGAAAGACATCAACTGGGTTCAGTTAATAGGCTAATACATTGGAACTGATTTTTTTATATATAGAAATTGTAATCCTCATTCATTCAAGTGTAGGTGGATTTACAAAACAGTTTCACGGGTGTCAGTCAATAGTACCTGCAGTAAAGCCTGCTTTCTGCCCAGAGGAGCTGCTAATCGACCTACGAGAATTCCAGTACTCTGGCTTTGAAAACTTTGGGCAGAACAATTCGTACTTGTCATTCCTTAATAGAAAGACTCAACTTTGAAAATCTGTATTATTAGTTTTGATAAAAGTAAACTAGTTGTGTAGAGTATATTTCAGTCCATATGTACTTCACTACTGGCAGCCTGTCACGGAAAAATCCTGGCCACCACATCAAAAAAAATTGTATGTATATATAAATAAGTATGTATATATGTCTTATTTTATTTGTTTCATATGAGCCAGATTTGGGGCGGTACCATTCTACTACAATGGTTTTGTTTGTACAGTATGAGAGGAGCGGATTTGTTATATTTCATGAGTAATACATGTTGCAGGTTAAGTAGATCGTCTACCTTCTCTCCTTTATTGAGGACATCATGATATAAACATAAAAGCTGCAATAAAGTGTACTGAGACAAGAATTGTGACATTATTAGGTCCACTCAAGTTTTGTTTGTTGCTCCCAGCTGGTGTAGGATTCTTTAAATATCTGTAGCTGTCACACAGCAGCAGGATCCAAAGCAAGAGAGGTGCTGAGCACATCTATTCACATAGCACAACAGAAGTAACTTCATGAATTATGCATACTTATTAATTCTTCTTGACAGGGACACAAGATCATTATGACACTGTACTTTTCTGCACTAAGCACGAAACAGCTGACACATACATATTCACAAATATCCAGGGTCTCAAGTTGTGGATGTAGAAGGCAGAAAGAAAAAGAATCAAGGTATAAATTGAACTGTGATTTGGAGAATGCATATATGACATATATACACACAATATATATTCCAGAATACATGGACCACATTATTAGTGTTAAGCTATACATGTGCTTATGACTGGAAAGTTTGGTATAATCAGAAAACGAGTAGTGTAGTGGTAAGGTCGCTGCCCTCTATGCGGAAGACTGGGATTTGAATCCCAGCAATGGCCTACCTCTAGTAGGACATCACTTGTATGTCACGTTGGATAAAAGCCTAATGACGAAATCTAAAATACTGAAAAGTAAGAACAGAACTAAATATCTGCTGAATGAAGTAAGTGTTGCACAACACTTATTCATTCTCAAAAAACTAAATAGGTTTGTCTCCATCTGCTGTATTTATAGCCACTACAAATTTACAGATGAGAAAGACGTGCTCTCATAACAGATTAAGTGAAGGTGAAGTGTGAAGGTAAGATGGCCAGCTGGCCAATCCTCAGTGCAGTTAACCCAAATAGACCCTAACAGAAAGCGAAAACAAACAGCAGCAGCACTGATACGCTGATTTGTAAGTTGGTTTTCCCACTTTGTGCTTATTTTCATAGAACTTCTTCTGTATATCTGCAAAAAACACCTCCATTTCTCCATTCCATGCTCTTCACTTTCGCCTCATTTCCTCCTGTGGTGAAGGTAACAAACCACATCACAAAAAGCTGACAATGTGCTGCTTTGGGTCCATTCGCATCCATTTGATTTCTAGAAATGCTGACACAGACCATAGACCCGAGAGAGGAAAAGAAGAACTGACTCACAACTAGACAGAGTAGAATTTGGTCTATGACAGGACTTTAGACTTTAGGTCGTCAGAACTGAGTGGACCTGTGAAGACCTGTAATCTGCACTGTCAGTCACGGGTAATGTACATTTAAGTTTTTTCCCATTCCTAATCTTAGATCACAGGCACATTGCTGCTCTCCATTTCATCACACAGAGAGATGGAAAGGGAAGTTTTATTTGTCTTTTTTACTCAGACGTGGAATAGTTTGCAGGAAGAAGGTAAATTAAACAACATTATACTCAGACTGAGTTCAAAGCTACTGTGTTACAATACTGTCTGTGTTTTTAGCTTCCCTAATATTGACAGGTATATTGACATATCCAATTTGACCTCTCATACTGGTTATTAGTGTTTTGTTTTTGTTAAAGATGTTATATTGTCTGTGAAGTGGGTGAAGACACTGTCCTGCAGAGTTAAAAGTCCATTGTACTGCTTTACTGCCCTAAAACATGAGGCGCTCTCCAGCTACAAGAGAGCAAAATGTAAACAGATGTACAGTGGATTCAGAAAGTATTTACAATGCTTAACCTTTTCCACATTTTGTTATGTTACAGCCTTATTCCAAAATGGATTAAATTCACTATTTTCCTCAAATATCTACACAAGATACCCCATAATGTCAAAGTGAAAGAAGTTTGCTTGAAAAGAACAGCAAAAACAAACAAACAAACAAAACAAAAAAACTCACATGTACACAAGTAGTCACAGTCTTTGCTCAATACTTTGTTGAAGCACCTTTAGCACCAATTACAGCCTCTCTTTGAGACTCGTTTTGAGTATGATGCTACAAGCTTACCTATTTTTGGGCAGTTTCGTGCATTCTTCTTTGCTGTACCTCTCAATCAGCTTCAAGTCTGGGCTCTGGCTGGACCACTTAAGGACATTCCCAGAGTTGTCCTGTAGCCACTGCTTTGTTATTTTGGCTGTGTGCTTAAGGTCATTGTCTTGTTGAAAGATGAACTGTCACCCAGTCTGAGGTACAGAGCACCCTGGAACAGATTCTGTACATTGCTTCATTCATCTTTCCCTCAATCCTGACTAGTGTTCCCAGTTCCTGTCACTGAAAAACATCCCCACAGCATGATGCTGCTGACACCACCATGCGTCACTGTAAGGATGGTAGTGGCCAGGTGGTGAGCAGTGCCTGGTTTCCTCCAGACATGACGTGTGGCATTCAGGCCAAAGAGTTTGATCTTGTTTCATCAGACCAGAGAACCTTGTTTCTCATGGTGTACGACTCCTTCAGGTGCATTGTGGCAAATTATTACTGAGTAGTGATTTCCACCACATTGGTGGTTCTTCTGGAATGTTCTCCTCTCTCCATAGAGAAATGCTTGAGAGTGATCAGAGCAATCATCAGGTTCTAGGCTGACAAAGGCCCCCTCACTTGATCACTCATTTTGGCCAGGCGGCATCTCTAGGAAGAGTTCTGGTGACTCCAAACTTCTTTCATTTATGGATGACGGAGGCCACTGTGCTCATTGGGACCTTCAATGCTGCATAAACTTTTCTGTGCCCTTCCCCAGATCTGTGCCTCAATACAATCCTGTCTCAGAGATCTACAGACAATTCCTTGGACTTCATGGCTTGTGCGCCGACATGCACTACTAAATGTAGGACCTTATATAGACAGGTGTATGTCTTTCCAAATCATTTTCCAATGAACTGAATTTCCCACAGGTTGAGTCCAATCAAGGTGTCGAAACATCTCAAGTATGATTAGTGGAAACAGAATACTCCAAAGTTCAATTATGTGATTTTTTTTATTTTTTATTTTTATTACATTTGCAAAGATGTCAAACAAACGTCCTTATCTTTGAGATTATGGGGTATTTTGTGTGGAATCTCATAAATGTATTATTATTTAGAGTAGGTTTATGTAGCATCAGTAAATGTAATCTAGTCAATCCCTTGTGACACAATGCTTTTTTTAAATCCTCTGGATTTATACTATAACCGGTGCATATCTGATGAACTGAATGCATCATAATGATAATTTTTAAGACAAATCAAACAAAACCTGAGTGGCCGTTGCACACAGGGCAAGTAGGGCTGCAGTTGGGATGTTTTTCTCCTCTTAACATATCTAGCCCTGAACACACAGATATAAAAATACACCCCATTCAGAGGGCCATGTTGCCTAGCAGCCAGTTAGTGGGTAGGATGGTGTGACAGTGTGTGAGATAGAAAATGTTGGAGACATAGAGCAGCTCTTTCAGGAAGAGAAAGAAGAATCAAGTATTAATTCTGTCAGATTCTAAATGTTTTCCCAATGTAAACCAAGGAAAATACAGCCCCATCACCTTACACTAGTACGTACTGAGGCTCTATTTAGTTTTGCACCAGATTTCCCATTATTGTTGATTGTGTAGAAAGAGGCCAAAATGCTGCAAATCTTCAAGAAAAGCATAAAATCAGCAAAAACTACACTGTGTGCCAACAGGCTTTTCCCTCATTAGTCACTCATCCATAATTCAGTGTGTTGAACACATTACAGCATTGCCTATGGTTTGGTGGAATCATGTAATGGCTCCAGCTGAAGATTTGTCCATGTGCACGCACTGGACAGAAGCTGAAAAACACACACACCACATTCTAGTGATATACTGATATGATGGCAAAAGTATCTGATACCTGGTTGTTTTTTTGTCTAAAGTCCATTGAGGTTTCTAGCAAGCTGGAGTGCTGACAAAAGGCAACAAGAAAACGCTGCAAAGTCCTGATTGGTTAGAGAGAAGACTTACTACAAGAACCACAGTCTCACCTCCTGAACTCTTAAATATGCTTTCTTAAGTTTTCTGTCATGCTGCCTTTAGTCTGCTCTAAAACAAAATGAGTCTCTGACAAACAGCAACATACGGCACCATTATGCTTTTATATCCTCTATTATTCCTGTGTGTGTTTCATGGAGGTTTTGTGCAGAGCTGTATGTCTTACCAAAAGCAAGTACAGTCAAGTTGGGCTGGTACCTTATGGTGGAAAAACTCAAAATGTAAAGATTAGACTTATTTGAATATAAAGTGGGGAAATACTGCAGGTCCCAGGCTAAAACAAAATCATGTTTTAACTACACTGGCCTGCTAGTCAGTATGCAGTGACAGAGAATACACTGTCAGAACACTGAGTGTTCAAAATGCCACTTGATGCTCTCACAGAACAAGAACTTCAGGTTATATTCAAACAAAGATGATTCTATTATAATCATAATTGATTACAATGATAATCATTTCAAATGCTGAGAGACCTGCAGATTCTCAGGCCTACAAGAAAGCTGTTCCACAGCTTGGGGGTGTAAGAACTAAATGCAGCATTACTATAGGCTTTAGTCCTGGAGCGAGGAGCAATTACTGTGACAGAGAGCCACACTGTGAGAACACAGCGATCTGTCAAGCTAAACCATGGCCATTCATTTCTCAATATGATGATTAAATAGACACTGTGCTGAAATTGTATTAGTACGGCTCGTGGTTATTCGTATAATGGACCAGCTGTATACGTCTCTACATCCTTCCCCACAGAAACTGTCGTATGCATGAAGAATCATAATATCCAGTGAAGACCGCAGTGTCACTGGCTACAAAAACAACAGGGACGAGGTGAATACAGATTCTCACTATGACTGCTGCTGGCAAACTGTTTGGGCTTCTCGAAGCCCACATTACAACCATCTGGCTCACTGTTATGTGGTGCATCAGAAGCAAACAGCAGCTTTGGTGCGTTTGAGTCCTCAAGAAGTTAACTCAATATTATTTGCATTACTAGACAACCTGATTGTGGCATTCATTCTCGTCGTTGCTCGACGTCTATGGTGCAGGTCACAAACACTTTAGAAGTACATACTGGTGGGAGAGAACTGCCAAATGTGTCATCATCTGTCAGTAACAACCGCCCCTTTGTGCTGTCCTAAAACCTGACTGAGACAGAATGAGACACAAAGCTGTCAATGTGGACATCCAGCACACTGTCAGCTGACTTATTTACAGCTCAACAGCAACGCAACAGTACTTGATGTTTGAGTAGACGACAGGTAGATAGGTAGATAGATGGATAGATACATGGATAGATAGATGGATAGATAGATAGATAGATAGATAGATAGATAGATACATGGATAGATAGATAGATAGATACATGGATAGATAGATGGATAGATTCATGGATAGATAGATGGATAGATAGATGGATTGATGGATAGATAGATAGATAGATAGATAGATACATGGATAGATAGATGGATAGATAGAGAGATAGATAGATAGATACATGGATAGATAGATAGATAGATACATGGATAGATAGATAGATAGATACATGGATAGATAGATGGATAGATTCATGGATAGATAGATGGATAGATAGATGGATAGATAGATGGATTGATGGATAGATAGATAGATAGATAGATAGATAGATAGATAGATAGATAGATAGATAGATAGATAGATAGATAGATAGATAGATAGATAGATAGATGGATAGATGGATTGATGGATAGATAGATGGATAGATAGATGGATAGATAGATTGATGGATAGATAGATGGATAGATTGATGGATGGATAGATAGATAGATAGATAGATAGATAGATAGATAGATAGATAGATAGATAGATAGATGGATAGATAGATAGATAGATAGATAGATAGATAGATGATGATGGATAGATAGATAGATAGATAGATAGATAGCTAGAGATAGATAAATAGATAGATAGATAGATAGATAGATAGATAGATAGATAGATACATGGATAGATTAGATAGATAGATAAATAGATAGATAGATAGATAGATAGATAGATAGATAGATAGATAGATAGATAGATAGATAGATAGACGATAGATAGATAGATAGATAGATAGATAGATAGATAGATAGATACATGGATAGATAGATGGATAGAGATAGCTAGATAGATGATAGATAGATAGATAAATAGATAGATAGATAGATAGATAGATGGATAGATAGATAGATAGATAGATAGATAGATAGATAGATAGATAGATAAATAGATAGATAGATGGATAGATAGATAGATATTCACCTCTACAAAATAAAAGCACGGCAGCAGAGTGACGCTGTCCTTGGTCTCCTTCCCGCCTTTCAGTCGCTCTTTGGCACGAGACATGACGAGCGGGCGGTGGTCTCTCCGGTCACCGGGAGACAGGGAGCTGTATCTGATTCCCGTCGTAATTTTGGCGAGTCCGGTTTCCCCAAACACCCCTGAAACTGCGGAACTACATGGCCCAGCGGGGTGAGCTGGAGGTGTCCGTTAATGGGATTTGTCCGCTGTCGCACCTACAACGTGGCTCGGGGGATTTAACTGAACGGGCCGGCGCGGCCGACCTGGCACGGTGTCCCCCGGATGTGTGCTGCGTCCTTCGTGCTGACATGAAACCTAGAGCGAGAATTCATGGTGTAAATGTTCAGAGGAGAAGATTCGCTCCAGTCACCCTCCAGGTATCACAGACATCACAGACGGTCCTCCTCCGTCTCTGCCTCTCCAGCTCTGCTCAGCTGCAGGTGACCGACGTCAAGCTAGCCAAACTACGAACACGCATTTCCTGTTAGGACTTTCAAAATAAACCAACCAAACGAAGATCCTCCAACATTTTCTATTCCGTTAATAATTCCACAACTTATTTCTGTGCAAACTGAAAGCAGTTTAGAGTCACTTTTACTTTCTTTTGATGGAAGATTCTTACAATAAGTGCATTGACATCTTCTGATGTTTGCAGCTAACGCACGCTAACTGACTTAAATAAACAAGCGCCAGGCAGCTAAGAGGAGAATAGAGAAGAGGTCTCACTCCGCACCTAAATATACATGAAGTCGGTGAAAAGCCATTTTGTTGACTGTGAAAAACTAAGCATGTTCTTCAGGATTTCTTACCCTTTTCTACAACAAAGTGCCCACATCTATAGCAATGGCTGTAAGAAGTTGAAACTAATTATTAATTTAAAGTTGATCTCTTTATTTTTTCATCTGAAAATAGCTCCTTCTCATAAAACGTATGAAGCCCGTGCAGGTCTAGAGATTATGGGAAATGTTGTTAAAGGCTGCTACAAACAGAGCTACTGACAATCTAGATGAATCCAGTGTGTGCAGAGTCAGGCAACGGTAATTGCCACACAGGGCTTGTTACTTTGCATATATTAGGGACAATTGGATCACAGACTCCGTGATTGCTCCCGGTCACTTGAATACAAATTGGTTCCTTGGATCATATTTTTTTCTGCTTTGCTTCCACATTGTGTGACCCATTAAACTGGATAGAGCGGCTCTACAGGGTGTCAAGTGGATGCAAAGATATATCCTATATAATATAAGCATTGTGACTTATCAGAGAGGCTCAATGCATTCATTTATACTACAAATAGGGCTGGTCTGTTCAAAATATCTGAGTAACATGGAGGTTAAACCATAACCAGCTTACATGGCATTTGAAGTGTCATCTGTCAAATGGAATAATCGAACTTTTTTCGATGGCTTCCTACAGTATACAGACTGTGAAGGCTGTTGGCCACAACTTTTTGTGCCCCCTGCTGTCACCACCTGCTGTTGGTTATTTTCCAGGCAAGTCCAAGTTCCTCCCAAACAAGCCACATACTGTATTCTATTCAGTTTCAGAGTGCACTTCCTCAGATCTACAGATCCACCTCTTTCTGAACTGTTTTAATGGACCTTTTTGTGTTAAGAAGGGACTTTGCTGACTTTTAACTTGCTTCCAATGGCTCTACTTTGGAGAGTTTGTGTATATCACTTGCATTAAAGGCCTCTAAAGGAGTTAGATATTTTTGCACCAGGTATTTTCAGGTCAGAGGGAACACCGATAAAATATATACACAATTGAAAATCTGTGAAGTTGTAAAGCTCCCTTTAATAGTGGGTCTGTGATTTATCCATTGCAGCATTTGGAAAGAATTTCAGTTCTTCAAAACCTTTTGTTTGGGCATAGCAGACGAAGCCCCAGCACCACATGGCCTACCTCTAAATAAAACATCTAGAATCCTGGAAATGAATTCAAGGGGAAAATTAATGTTTGTGTTTTACCAAATTCCCAATAACATGCATGGCTTTGTTATTTTTTTGTAACTGTCCCTTTAAAACCTAACCATGCAACCTGACATTTACAGTAGGGCCTGGCTTTCACCTACAGAGGGATCCATCTTCTCAATATACAACCTTTGGAGGAAATCAAAAGCAATTGATGGGTGTGACGTCACAAGTGTGCTAAAAACCTATTTTCTGCAAGCACGAGTGTGTGAACGCCCCCTTCTATCACAACAGAGGCATACTGGTGATAATATGTGGGACATAGCCCTCAGGAAACACAGGCCATGTTGTGGCTTCAGGCCCCTGCTTTCAATATGTTGTCAGTGTTCATAGACTGCTACCTTGCAAGTGATGATCAGTCCTTTCAATTCGACTACCATTAACCTGTATAGTGTCATGAAGAAATCCAGTAGGTCACTAGATGAGTGAGGGGTAAATAGTGTCAAAGTCAAAGTAGGCTGAGGGCTGAAGGTACCAAAACAGGATTTATTACACTGCAGCATGTCATCATTTATTGTGTTTTTGTCCAATTTAAATATGAAACAAAATCTTAGATTCATGTTGTGTGATGTAATCTATTACATACACATTTAGTCATTTTTATCCAAAGCAACTTAAACGTGAGGTACAACTGGCACTGGTATTTTTTCCAATAGTCACAATTATCCAACACTGACACTATGTTTCAATTACTGACACAGTACTTCCTGCTTCTCCATTAATACCTGATGTAAATGATTTGGTCAGGGGTAGGCAACCCTGGCCCTAGAGAGCCACAGGCCTGCTTGCTGCTTGCTTCCAACCATCTGTGCACTTCTAGCCAGCTTCTGAATAGCTGAACACACTGGAAGACCAGGTAATCAGCAGAGGTGAGGGTTACCTACCCCTGGACTAGGTTAATGCTTATCACAATCACTGCATGCAAACATACATTGCTGCTAGTATGTAAGCAGGGTGGTGCATTTGTACCCTTTGATTTTTCTGTACAACCTCAAAAATGTACTTAAAGTACAACAGTAAGAAGTTTAAAACAGTGTTGAATTTGATGCTGTTGTTATCTACAGACTGTGGAACAGTTATTCAAGTACCTGAAACTGTACTTAAGTACAACACTTGAGTAAATGTTACTTACCACGTCTGGCCACCCTAGGCCACCGGTCTGGCACTTCCCTTCTATGTATAAAATACATAAAACTGTATAAATAAAACTGTATAACTTACATTTTGATTTATATAGTGGGACACCATTATGTAATCCACTACACTCACCACTACAAGTTACATGCAAGGTTCATAACTGACACCAGCAGGGCTTCTGCGTGCCTATGTTTTCATTTAAAAGGACATGTTTGAGATGGTTACATCTCTTGAGTTAACAACATGCTTAAAACAAATCATGTGGTGGAAAATCCTACAACTAATGAGTGTTTTAAAATGAAAGATGGGGCAGTGTTGAGCACTTTGTGAAAGACTGTAGGGAAACAATCATTTTTTCTTAACATAGAATTACTGAATTTAAGGATTTCATCATCTACAGTTCATAATTTCATGGAAAGGTTCAGGCAATCCTGGAAAATCTCTGTACACAAAGCACAAGGGCAAAACCCAATACTGAACTAATGTGATTTTCAGGCCTTCGCGAACAGATGATTTAAAAGCAAATTAAAAAACATGCAGAAATGCTGTCACCTTTTCTGAGCCTAAGCTTATTTAAGATGGACAGAGGTAAAATGGGAAACTGTCGTGTGGTCTGATTAGTCACATCTGTAATACTGACCAAAATAAACAGCTCTTGCAGCAACATTTGCTGCCATCCAGATGTCTTTTTCAGGGAATACCAAACCACTCTACATGTGTTACAACAGCCTGGCTCAGTAGTAAAAGAGTCCGGGTGCTGTTCTGACTTGTCTGCAGTGAAGGCCTGCAGTAAATGTTAACTGTTCCCTGGTGTCTTGAGAGAAATCTTCATGTAAGTCGCCTTTCCTGAAAAATAATAAGTCCAAACTAATCTATCCTTTCCAGTATTTGGATTCCCCATTACATTCCACAATGATGGCTGCTTGTTTTCCTGGTATCTGCACCCTCAAATTATGAATTGCCTTCATAATGTAAATACAAAGTACCAAGCAAAGTATGTTCTATCATATAGTAAAGCTAAAGTGTATGTCTTAAGGTGGACATGCTTTTCTATGATCGTGGGACGCAGTGAAGTACTCATTTATATTTATAAGTATCTAGTACCTATATTGCATAACGCAGTAAAAAGTAGATGATAAATAATCCCAATCACTGCAATGCTAAATGCAGAATTATACTAAATATAGTACAACTGCCTGGTTAAGTGCTGACAAACGTGAATATATGTGTGTGTGTGTGTGTGTGTGTTGTGTGAGAGAGAGAGAGAGAGCAAGGGGAGGAAACACTGCCTTATTATATTTAAATATTCATCAATGTGAATAAATCCCTTCTGGCAACAAACTGACAGGCTTTCCACCAGCTGGAAGTTATTACCCACTCTGTCAGTGTTCAGATGAAAAGGCACAGCTACACTGAATCTCCTTTTGATGTCACTTTGTCAAGTCTCATTTTTACATTTTCAAAACAAGGTCAGTTGTCAGAGAAACTGGCAGAAACGCTAAAATCTAAGATGCAGGCTTTGTGAGTTGACCTGAACAATTATTACATAAAGTTCTGTGTATGAGCACGTTTGAGTACTGGCATTCATGACGATGATGCTCATACAGAATTATTACATAACCACAATTTGCTTTCAAATGGGATATTTATTGTGTACTTTCATTTGCTCCTCTGACATTTAAGAATATGGTTTATGGTTTTCCAACACATATGCATGTCTTTTTAGATTTCCTTCCCTCATTTCTCCTCCCTTTGTCTCAGTATTTACACTGATCAGCTGCACCATTAAAACCAGCATGTGCACTCTGGCCAGTGTGTGGCCATGCAGCACCCAAACGCAGCATTTGTTGTGACACCTGTCAATCATGACCACCCATCTGTGGCTACAGTTGTCTACTCTTCACTCACATGGTGCATCATCCGTGACCCTGTCACCAGTTCACTAGCTGTCCTTCCTTGGACCAGTTTTAGTAGGTACAGACTAGGACGACCTGCTGTTTTGGAGACACTTTGACTGGTGTAAATCTATTGAATTTATACAAAAGCAAGCATCAACAACATTAACATATATATGTTACATACATTCCGCACTCATAAGAACTATACGAGTGTATTATTACATTTACATGTAATGGGGTCTGATCCAAACTTCAGTTCAAAGGAGGACCCCCCCACATACCCAACTGCACAACTTTGGGAACTTTAAGTAAAAATGTAAAGGTTGCACCTTTCTTTATAAACTTGACTTTAAACCTCTATTTCTAGTTTGTTCTTGACACTGTGTGCAATATTTTTAACTCAGTTAAAATTGGTTTTATGTCGACAGCACCAGTTGCATTCAGAAAACTGCTGATGCGAGTCCAATGTGTGAAATAATGAGTAAATGAGCACAGGGGGGTCTGTTCTCATTAACCAAAGGCATCATGCATGTCTCTTCCCTTCCCTTCTACAGAAAGAGAAGAGATCACGGGGAGTACCAGCGGTTGCTCAGATCGCCTTGCTCTGTTTTAGGGCAGACTTGTCCCATGTGGCGTTAGTGTGACTGATTTGGAAGTGTCTTTATATGCTAGTGCATTTTCCACATGGTTTAGTGGGTCTGTAGATGGTAAATGTGTATTCATTCAGTTTAGTTTTGCGTCTGTGTCCATAGCTGCACTCCTCTTATTCTTTTTTTGTTTGTTTTGCTTGATTTCAATACATTTTAAAGTGTGACGTGATGCAACAACACATTTTTCTGGGCTACATACAAAATGTCAAAGACAGGATACCATGATTACAATTGTGCTGATGTCATTGTTACTGTATATAGGATTAGTGATACAATAAGCAAAACACTGGAGATGACAAGCACAAACTACCCATCTCCTTCCAGTTCAGCTTTTTAATTCTGCTGACTTTCTTCCCAACACCTGACTCTTATTGCTGTCAGCCACTATGACACACATTGGACTGTAGGCCATCACAACGTCTGAAAGGAGCAAAAAGAGAGGGAGACTGACCTGTGGTCCAATCCTCATAATGTCTTCATGGCAGATGTCAGTTCTTCTACTTTATGGGTGTCTTCTGATCTACTCAGTTGTCTTCCTGACTCTGCTGTTCATACTGTTATAGATTCTGGGCTAGCAAAACCATGCCAGTCCATCAGGGGATCTCTCTCTTGCTGTGCGCTTCTCTCTCTCTCTCTGTCTCCTCCTCTCGCTGCTTTGACAGACAGTAATAGTCTCTGTCCTTCTACATAGAACACCAATCATCCCATTGACCCTGTTCATCAGGTTTGACTGACAAGCAGGTGCCCCGCAGAAGTATGTCACCCTACTTTGCAAAAAGTAGGTCACTGGAGCACTATGTTGATGTGGTCCATGGAGTGAGTAGTTGGTTTTTGGAAGACTCTGACAGAGGCTCAGGAAGCCACCAG
>NC_046626.1:1286704-1339204 GCF_900324465.2 Anabas testudineus
CCAGGGCCAGTTTTCTTAGTTTTTTGTTTGTCTTTGTTAACGTAAACTTGAACCACTGCTCAAAATCTATGTCTGATTTCATTCATTAATTTTTGTTAAATCTTGATTTATTATTATTTTGTCAGTTTTAAGTTATTTCAGTGACCTTGTGAGCTTTTTTTCCAGTAAACAGAGCGGTACCAACATTTTTTGTCCCATTATTGCATTACCTGTTATCTCTGTTTCTTTAATCATCCTGTTGGTCACCTCAGCCAAAACTTCTGGTCCTTCTACAACAAAAGAACATAATAAAAACTTATACACAAAATATAATAATATTTAACCTTAAAAGCTCCTTAGTTATTTTCCTACCATCTGAATCTTGAGCTGGCTCAAGTTCTTCTTAGGCACTTTTTTGTTGAAGACCTACAAGAGACAAAAATAACAACACCTTATAAAAAGCTTGACTGAATACTAAACATTTACATTTAGCAGACGCTTTATCCAAAGCCACTTACAAGTAGGGTACAAGGATAGACAGGGTAAGCATGAGGAGGTCTTGCTAAGGACCCCTACTGGTAGTAGGCCACGGCTGGGATTTGAACCCCAGTCTCCCACATGGGAGGTGGTGATGTTACCACTACACTAACAAGCCACATTACATTTGCTGTAATGCATAGGAGCAGAGGAACTAGAAGCAGCGGACAGAAAAGAAACTTACTTTTTTTCTCCATCTTTTTTAGCTTCTTGGTTGATCGTGGAGTTGAGGTTCTCTGACTCAATGTCTGCTTCTTCTACAGCAAAAGACAATGTAATCTTAGCATATACAGACAGATGCTTTAATATTAATCCAGTGTCTCTATAAACTAAGAAAACTACTCATACAATCGAATCTTGAGCTGGCTCTTTTGACCTCTTCCTGTGGAGGAGAAGAAAACCACAACAGACAATATCATTATCAGGATATGTTACAATATAGGAGGTTACCAAATTACAAAATAAAGATGAAGTCCTGGGAACCAAATGGTCACAGCAAAAACCACATAACCCACTGTCCGTAGTTTGAGTCTAACGTGAAGATCTTGGCTACACAGTCCTACAGTCAGCTTTTGATTTAGCACGTTCATATCACAGCAACTACCACCATACAAGTGGCAGATGAGAGGCTTAAAATATGTTTTTCTCTGTGTTTATGCTGTTTAACTCACTCAAACTATGACTATTACTCTTATTAGGTTTTTCGCTCACAACATTTCTTTCATTTACTGTAACATAGTTGTGAAAACAAATACACTAGTAACAAGTAATAGGTTTTACTTTTTTTTTATGCAATCTAATGTTTTTTCTCTGCCGACTGTTGTCCACTCTTAGTGTAGAATAGTGGAGCCCCACCCTTTATCAGACACCAAGCAAAGACAGCAGAGAAAAGAGGCAGCAGCATGTTTTGGATTATACTAATCTCTTTTACCTTGTCAAAACAGATATAGCACTTTACAAACTGAGACACATAGCTAGGAACTCCATCATTAACTTTTCACATTTATAAGATATAATGTTCACTTTTTTATAGGTTCTGCATTCTAGAGCTCAGAGTAACTGACATATATTGTGGTAATTCTTGCAGTTCTCCTATGATAACCCTGTAGCATATCATACCATCTGAATCTTAGGAGACTTCAAAACTCTCTTTGGTACTTTCTTTGGAAGACCCTAGAAGAGAGAAAGAGAATAAAAACACCAGCATTAACCATGAGAAAAAACAGGTTATATTTAAAGGATAATGTGTAAATACACATACAGTAAAGTCTAGTTGGCTTATGAATTCTCAACATATTTATTATGATACAACTACTGTATGACCAAAACACAGTTAAACATCTTTAAACCTCAATAATCCAGTACTGTAAGTCCCTGAAATAATTGCCTCTTCTGTTTCTGTGAGTCTTCGGTAGTTGGGATTAAACCTGTTTTGTACAGTTCACTCCTAGATTAAAAACGAAACATGTAATTGTTGGATTTTATTAAGATGTAAGTAATTGGTTAATGAACGAAGCTTTACAAATAAAAATCTGTTAAAGAGCGTTGTGGATGCTGTTGAAGGAGTAGTTTTTTAGAACTTTTATACCAGCACACTGAGTTCCAGTTATCAAACCTGTCCACTGATGTTGTTTTAGTGTTTTTCTATATAAACCATGATAACAAAACACTGGGTGTTTGATACATTAAATTATTTAAAGTTATTTTTTCGAAACCACTTAAATTGTTATTATTTTAAGATTTAAGATAAGAGCGAGAAAGTTTAGACGAGTTCAGATTTTTGAAAATTGGGACTAAGGCTCCGGAGAGTGCAAAGGGAGTAGGTCATTCCACGATCATTGAACCACGGAGGTGAAAAACTTAGCCTTGGATCTTTAAGGTGAAGGGAAGGGACCATAAGACAACGTTCGTTGGCAGTATAGTAACAGTAAGACAGCATAGGATTAGTAGAGTTATTAAATTACTTATGTTGACGTCACATGTGAAGAGAGAGTATCCTCGTCTTGGTACACAAGCTTTACACAATCTTTTTTATAATATTACAACCCCCAAAGCAGGTCACTCCGACCTATGTTAACTTCTATGGTAGCCCATTATTATTAAAGCAGATTAAAAATAGAAGATATATATCTCGTCACATTAACGCACTTATAATCAAGCCCTGTCACATCTTCAAGATCTCATAATTCCATATTTTCCAATCAAAACACTTGTTCTCAGTGTGCAGGTTTACTTGGTTCCTAGAGTTTCCAAAATGTAAATGGGAGGCAGAGCCTTTAGCTATCAAGCGCCCTCCTGCGGAACCAGCTCCCAGTTCAGGTTTCTGACAGCAATTGTGGTATTCCTGTACCTCAGTTGTTTGTGATTAGAGAGAAAAACGTAGACAAACGTGCTGTAAAACTATCTCCAAGCAGCTTGATGTTCCTGTGACTACAGTTTATTATTTATTTTATTATTTAGAAGTTTAAGGTCCATGGGACTATAGCCAACCTCATAGGACGTGGCCATAAGAGGAAAATTGATGACAAATTAAGTAGACAGGAAGTATAAATGGTAAAGAACCCAGAACAACTTCCAAGGTCAGGATACATCGGAGTCAGATCACACCATCAGTAACTGATTAAGCCACAGTGGACATAATACAAGAAAACCGAGGAGGACCATTGTGGGTTTTTCCTTTATTAACCGAGGGTTACCAACAATTTTTTCCATGTGTGTAGGCAGTATTCAGAGTCTGAATGACTATGAATTACAGTTGCTGTGAATTAGTAGTTTAATACTTTGGGAATACAGGTGATCAGCTGTATTTTAAGATGACTTAAAACATTACATTATGTATCAATTAATAAGTAGGGGGGAGCTGATCAGATTTTCAGTATTAAAATATCCATATTTTGTCCAATATTGGACAAAATCTGTAGATATCAGAACAACTTTTTAGACTCTCAGGTATAGGGGTCCTGCATGTGCAGGTGCCGTCATTCTCCGAACGGATTTGTTAGTTCTCACATTCTATATGTTATATATTATTATATTTTATATGCAATTCACAAATTATCTTGCATTATTATATAGCCTAGCAGTCTCATATGTTTCCTACAAGACAAATTTGCAGTTGTAGTTTGGTTGCACAGGAAAATTGCAGGTACAGGTATCTTATCTTCTGTTGGATGCAATATTGCAAAGCAGCTGCAAATATTGCTTAGCAAAATTAAAATGTATATGCTTTTGGATCAATGTGGTAAATAACTGTCTATATGTATTTATTCATGGTATTGGCCAAAAAATTCTTATGATTGGCATACAGAAACAAATATAGTATTGGCTCTAACTGTAAAGTTAGATAATCTTTGTCACATTTGTGATTTCTGTTTTAGCTGTGGAGCTACAACCTCTCGACCTCTCAAGACAAAACGGATGTCATCGCAGACCTTGAAGTTCAGCAGAAAAAGCAGCAGTTTGGCAACAGCTGGGGCAGTATATCACTCACATCACAAAGAGATGTTGGTAAAGAGTTGTCTCAGAGCACACTACTTCACAGTCACAGTTGGAAAGATGCACCAATTACACCAAAGATACACCAAGTAGTTGTTACATGTTGGTTTTGTTTGTTTTTGAAATACTTGTTGGAGTGACCATAATTAGTATGTTAGAATTTGTGGATTAGTGGACTTTGTTAAGGATTGTTTAGACTTAGTGTTGTGTCAGCAGGACTGGTGAGCCTGAAACGGAGCATTGCATGATCAGATTAAGCATAACTGGTGAACTTGCATGCCATGTTACCTAAAACAATATAGACTACAGTGGAAAATTGTTCAAAGATCAGTTTTGTAATTAAGCTGATTAATGTGTTGTTAAAATAAAGTCATTTTGGAATAAGAAATATCATCAAGACTTGATATTTAAAAAGACATGGTTGCATTGTTGGCTCCTCCTGTCATATCTCTAAGTGACAGTGGGCAAGAGACTTTTAAATAGGACTAAATGGAAAAGAACGTTTGTCACCTAATCTGCCTAGCAACAAGGGCTGGTCCACACAACTACACAAGAAAAAGATTTTTTTTACTTTGAGTTTTCTTACATTTGAAGTGACTTTCTAGCTCTTTACTCCCCCCTAGTGATAGCTTTGAATGGCCCACCATTGTAGCTATAGTGGAAGTGGTGGCCCTCACAAAGAACTTAAGGATCGTGGTCCTCACAGAGAAGTAAAGACATGTATGTGTGTGTGTGTGTGTGTGTGTGTGTGTGTGTGTGTGTGTGTGTGTGTGTGTGTGTGTGTGTGTGTGTGTGTGTGTGTGTGTGTGTGTGTGTGTGTGTGTGTGTGTGAGAGAGAGTGTGTGTGTGTGTGTGTGTGAGAGAGTGTGTGTGTGAGAGAGTGTGTGTGTGTGAGAGTGTGTGTGTGTGTGTGTGTGAGAGAGTGTGTGAGTGATTCTCAAGTATACGGTAACCTAGCAGTTTAAGATGCTCCTGATTCCTGCATTAACTGAACTGGCTGCTATTTCTGGCACCAGCTTCATTTTCAGAATTTGCCTAATGTAGCTTTAAGAACAAACTAAGACTAGCTATAATTTGACAATATGATGGGATATCACACTAAACCTTAGTCAGTAAAAGAAAACCCATGCCTCTTTCAGATGGTTTGATTAAAAGTGATGTTTTAGGTGACTGATCTTACCTATGTGAAATGAACCGAACATATAATTTGAAACACAAAATATGAAGAAAAAAGGCCTATACAAGTTACAGTTTTCAAAGCAAATGACAAAATATTGGTTTATATATAATATGTGCTTTATCAAGGACTCACTAAAATCACACACAGTACATAGGGTAAGTCTCAATTCCCTTAACTGATCAGTCCTCACTTGCCCTGGAATGTGATGTGCACCTCCATCCTCCTTGTTTCATTCTGGGGGTGTGAGGAGCGAAAAACTATGTTTGAGGACGGGTAAGCCAGGATACCCAAGATTATCCTCTGGTGTAGAGTAGTGGATGTCTCAATTCTCTAAAATGCTGTTTTCGCGGTTCATCTTTTTCTTCCATGGAACGTTAGTGGGAGGAGCTAAGACACAAGTGAAGTAAATGTGGATGCAATTAAGGAGTTGGGAATCGCCTATAAACTGTATTTCACATATAAATGTTTCCTGCCTACAATATGTGCATCATCTCATATAGGTCTGAAAGAGAAAGATGTCATCGCTTCCCGTAGAGAAGAAACTGCTGCCCCAGTGGAGACTCCTGAACACGAACCCACACCAGAAGGTAACGCACGTTCATGCACACCAGTGTGGAGAAACACCGGTTAGTGGAGAAGAAGGAACACAAGTGGGTCAGCATCAGTAACGGTACAGGCAGCACCTCCAGGATACCAAAACCTCACAATGTGCCTTCAGTTCAGAAACCGTATGCATACAGTAACTTATATGGGTGTTAAGATTATTTTATTTATTTTGATAACAAAATGAATAATTTAATATGAAGAACACCTGTTTTATCTAGTAAGAGAGGGTTATCTACTTTTCTCTTGTCCTGGAAATATTTCTAGCAAACGAACGGGGCTGGATATTTGCACTGATCTCCCAGTTCAGTTAAATTTCAGGATTGGATTATATAGATGTGCAAAGTTGTTAAAAATGCTGATCCACTGGCACATACTGTAAGTAGCATATACTGCAGTACAGACATCCACTTTGATGATTATTATCGGCACAGACAGAACCGACGCTGAATGTCTGCTTATTAATTCACTTGCACCATTGGTGTCAACAAGACCACAGCCTGATATCGGCACACTGCTGTTAGCTAGTTTCAGAATTAGCGTCCCAGCAGACAGTCCACACACTGTTCAATTCAATTTAATTCAGTTTCATTTATATAGCACCAAATCACAACAAACGCCATCTCAACGCACTTTACAATGTAAGGATTAACAACTTACAAAATACAACTGTATACAAACAAAATAACAAAAAAAAACAAGAAGAAGCAACAAACACATATAGCTCTGAGGACTGGGATACCTGCAGAAAGGTACAGAGGAGGAAACACAACTACGAGAGAGAGAAGACACAAAGTTAATTACATGCAATGGTGATATTTGGAGAAAGGAGAGGAGAGCCCTCTTGTGACTTCCATCAGGCAGCCCACACAGAGCCCAGATCAGTGTGCAGTGTTTGTTCCATGTGTGCCTTTTATCAGCTACACCAGTGTTTGACAAGTCAAAATGTCTCGTGTGAGTAAAGTCTACTGGCTGAGGATAGACGGCTATTCAAATATGTTTTCTTTCCTAAATAAAACACAAGCTATACATCGTATTCTTCTGCTGTCAAATGAATGTAAGTTGTTCAATGTTCCTTTACAGACAAATGGAACATTTTTATTACTACAACATACCACATTCATTTTCAGACATAAGTTATGTTTTCCTTCAATATCACCCCTTTTGCCTCTCAGCTGTCGTTGAGCCTGACCCCATTCCTGTGGAAGATGTAATAGAAGCTGCTCTAGCAAAGGATGCTTCTGCACCACCACCAGGTATGTCAGTTTAAATGCCTTCATGTGACATCACTGTTTGGAAATTGTAGAGCATTCATGCAGTCAGATGCAGTTATGATACACTACAGTGTATTTAAGTAACTTACTGTCTAACTTACTATCTTACTGTATGTTGAAAGTGTAGGTGTGATTGGATGGTTTGAGGATATTTTAGTCTGTCCTCAAAAGTGCAAAGAGTGTTTTGGGAGGTTAAGACAAGGTTTTAGGCTTAGAGGTAGGTTCTGATACCTAGGTTTGTGTGTAAGAGAATCTGAAAAGCTGAAAAAAGTGTTTCTGCTTTGCCCCTTAAGAGTCTGAACCTGAGGTAATAGAAGAGGTAGAAGAGGTTGATGAGGAGGCGCCTGAACCAGAGCCCGAGCCAGAGCCTGTGGGAACTCCTGAGGTTCGAACAGCTTTTTTAAAATGTCTGCATTTGGAACCGACTCAAATGCACACATTTGTAGAAACATATTTGCCAAAGGTTATTTTCACAAATAAATAGTTCTAAACATAATTGTTTATACAATAAACAATCTGTTAGACAATCGGATTCATACACATTTACTGTTCATGTAAACTTCCATAGTTTCTTTGGTTGTGTAAAGCTGCTTTGCGACAATGACCAAGTCCTATACAAATAAAATTGAATTGAATTGAATTTTAAACATTCTTAAATACAAGTGTAAACTTTTAATTTTCAGGTGATTGAGGAGGATCCAGAGGTGCTGGAGGAGGACGTCCCAATGGAGGAGGTGTAATTTATTTTTTTGTTGCATTGTAATTTAGATACACTGTGCTGGCATGTTTTGTTTTTTTTTTAACTGCAAATAAAAATGACTATTGTTTTACATTTGGCTAGGATGAACAAACAACTGAGTTTACAGAGGCAAATGAACCTGCAGAGGAAAACACTGTGGAGGAGGTGGAGGAAACAGCTACAGAACAGGCTTCAGAGAAGGAGGAGTCAGTTAATGAGGCTGCAGAGGAAACTAAGGAGGAGGAGGCTGCTGATGAGCTGGTAGAGAATGTAGAGGAGGAGAGTGCTCCTATAGAAGAAGCTGTGGAGGAAGTAGCTGAAGAAGAGGAGGCAGCTCCTGCAGAGGAACCTGCTGAAGAAGAGGCAGATGCTGAAGAAGCTGTTGAGGAGATAGAAGAAAAAGAGGAACCTGCTGGGGAACTTGCTGACGAGGAGGTAGCTACTGAAGACATTGCTGAGGACGTAGCAGAAGAAGAGGAGACAGCTCCTGCAGAGGAACCTGCTGAAGAAGCTGTTGAGGAGGTAGTAGAAGAAGAAGAAGAGGCAGCACCCTCAGAAGAGGCTGTGGAGGACATAGCTGAAGAAGATGAGCAAGCACCATTAGAAGAAGCTGTGGAGGACATAGCTGAAGAAGATGAGCAAGCACCATTAGAAGAAGCTGTGGAGGACATAGCTGAAGAAGATGAGCAAGCACCATTAGAAGAAGCTGTGGAGGACATAGCTGAAGAAGATGAGCAAGCACCATTAGAAGAAGCTGTGGAGGACATAGCTGAAGAAGATGAGCCAGCACCTTCAGAGGAACCTACCGAGGAGCCTGCTGTAGAAGAAGACACACATCCTTCAGAAGAAACTGTAGAGGAACCTGCTGAAGAGGACACTGCTCCCTCAGAGGAGATGGTGGAGGAAGCAGCAGAGACAAAAGTAGCTGACACAGAGGCTGCTCCAGAGGAAGAGGTGGAAGATGAAACAGTTCCAGGTAAGTAGCTGTACAGTTAAAAAAAAAAAAAAAAAAAAAAAAGACAAGACTATACCAAATCGGTGCAGAACCTCTTTAAATAAAAAGCTGTAGCCAGCAGCCACTTAGCACAATGGCTGGAAAGGGGGAAACGGTTACTAACTAGATAATAGCACCTCTGAATCTCATCAATCAACAGATTAGTTTGAGTGAGCCAAATGAATATCAAAGTGTATCAAAACGACAAGCTACTGACTCTGTCCAGTGGAATTATTCAGTGCAAGTTACTGAGTTTCTGGCCATAAATCTTATTCCACTACTATCTAAGCAGCTTAAACTCTTCCTTGGATGCAGCCTGTCTCCCACTGTATAGAGTAGCGTTACAATCGTAACTTCATGCTGATAACTGAACCGAATATTATAGTTCAACAGAAAACAACATTTGACATAAGTACACATTGTAGTGTGGGTGTGTAGTAGTAGCTAGTAGCATTATTTAGAGAAAGAAGTCTTGTCTTATGTCTTGAAGTGTTGAGAAATTCGCCATTATTAAGATGGTGCCTTGTTGTTAGCATGTTGCACTGGAGCTAAAGACCCATGGATGACTTCCGGAGGATGTGCTGTGCTAATGCTGTAGCACCGTGTTCCTTTCTGTGCAACATGAAGTTGTTCACTGGGTCAAATGTTGATTTTTCTCCACCATCACAGAGACAGAAGAAATCGAGCAAGAAGCAGAGGAGGCAGCAGAGGTGGCAGAAGAAGGTAGGTACCCATGTACAGACAAACACACTTGATTAGTAAAGAACCATCCTAAGGTGATGGAGAAAAAATTTACTTATCTATGTTTGTCTTTGCACTGGCAGAGTTTGTGGAGCACAATCAGGATGAGCCCACAGGTAAATGTTATTTTTAATCATTATTGTGCTTGCAAGTGTTCACATGTGTTGTAGTGCTCATGTGCAAACAAAATTTAGGGAAAAATTGATGCCTGGTAAAACACAGTCACGACGTGTGTGACTTTACAGCCCAGTAGGAGGAATCACTAACTCAATATTTTATGCTTGGAAAGGTGTCAAATACAGAAGCACTGAAGCACTGGGAGTTAGGCTTTAATAAAACAGTAATCCAACAGGGCGGGAAGGGACAGAAATAGTCTCAGCAGCTGTGTGTGAAAGATTTTTCCTTTTGTTGAGGTGTTTTCAGTGTTCATGGTCATGGTTACAAAAATGTCCTGAAACTTCTAGCGCAGATTGTTTGAACAGCTAAAAAGTCTTTTTTTGTAAGATTCAGCATCTTGTTGGAGCACATGTGGCTGCTGCAGCTTTTTACATGTAACTACTGAATAACACTGAGTGTTATGGAGAAGTCATCAAGTCATCGATGAACATGAACTGTGTGTTTTCTACTACATATTTCCAGTGTTTTTATAAATAGTTTATGGTAAAGCCAGTGTTAATGATGGTGGAAAACACATTCAGTAATATTTTCCACAATGAACTCACTGATCCTGTTTAGTTTTTGTTAAGCATAAATTTGCCACTAGTTTGGACATATTGAAGCAGTTAAATATGAATTAACAGGAGGATGTGTTCCTCCTGCATGTTATCATGGTCTAGCAATGCAAACTTACGAAATATTATGCAATAAATCTGTAATGTTTATCTGTTTGCAGGAAAATGTCTGTTGTCTACGTGGAGCTGATAGTGAGCTGCACTTTGGCTGCTTTGACAAAAAAAAAACACATGCAATGTTTTTTTTGGTTACTAGAAAGCGTGTGAACCCTGAAAGCAGGAAAAAGTCTCATGCTGCAGCTGTTAGTGTTAGTATTAGTATTAGTGGAACCACTGCAGACAAATGTGTGGATTCAGATTAGCATTTTCACTCTGTAGAATGGATAGGGAGGAGAACGCAAAGTCAGGTGAGCATCTGCTTACTTCAGGCTATAGGCAAAAAAACCTTTGTGACTAAAAGTCAATGGAAGTAATAATCTATTAGATGAGTCAACTAAAGGAGAAAGTAAAAGTAAATAAAGTAACAAATACATCTCTCATCCCCTGCTGGTGTGTTCACCTCAGCAAGTTTGTGGCTAATTTGAACAAACTAAAATCAAAGCTGGCTTATATGTAGCCTGACAACGATCTGCATTCTTGATCCACTGAAAGTAGTGACTAGTGCAGTAAATCCTTCTTCAGATTCTATTAAAAAGTACAAAAAACAAATAATATCTTATGAAAAGAAGAACCAGTAAGTGTACTGATAGGTGTCAGTTATGTCTCATTCTGACACTTGGCAAACTCAGTGTACAAAATATTCAGGTAGAATCTTTTTACCATTTTAATTTCCTCATGCATATGTGCAGAAGTCTGAAATAAATTAGTAGATGCTATACGCTGTTTGAAAAAGGATGTTTCATGAAGCACAATGCATCTTGATCCTTTGTCAAATCCCCAGGATGTCATTTTCCTAAGTTCTTGACTAATCTTGACGTTCTCACTAACTATTTTCTCTTGTGCATTGTGCATACTGTTTGATTGTGACTTGTCAAACAAAAAACTGTTATATAAAAATCCATTATTTGTCATTTGGAGCTTAAAAAAGAGGTCCTTAGAGTCCCCAAAATGTGCCTGTACATTGTCCTGCTGAAAACCGTATAGATCCTAGCAAGTGGCAGCAAGTCTGAACATGGTGTGCAAACAGGCCCATTCAGAAATACCAGTTTTGATGTGGATTTTCCGCCCTCATCTTTGAAGACACATATGTGATGTTTGTGAACCATGAATGTGCAGGAAAAAACCAAAACAAGGACACACAACACAAGACTATGAAGAATCTGTGGTAGCAGCAGATACAGCTGAGCTGCACTGCATTTCACACAATGTCTCTAGGACATCTTAACTGTCCCACTGTATAATTGGCCTGAAAATCTCTCCTGCTCCAGAGTCTGAGAGAAGCTAACATTGACCACATTAGATGATTTAGTTACATTGAATAAGCTAACGCAGTAACCACTTATGGCTTCAAACTTTGAATGAGACCCAGGTTTAGATCACAGACGGTCACAATCAGTCCATCTCTGAGCTTCAGTCTTGGAGTGAATCCTGCAGCCATGAACGGGTTGGAACTTCATCCATACGTCCAACAAGTGAGCTCTGTCCGTGCTTTGTGCTCTGCTGCTGTTTGCAGAGTAAGTCAGCTGTAGTGAGGAAAAACAATGGCCAAATGCGGCTGAGGTTCTTGTAGGCGGTGTTTAGACCACGCCTGACGAATGATTGGGTCCCTGAGATTCGAGAAGACGTCATTTCGATGTCAACTTTGAATGGACATTTCAAGGACTGGTTTCCACAAAACTGGAAAATGTAAAAGTAGGTCGGAGTGGACTTATTACATACAGTACTGGGTGTATGTTAATGTGCACCATAGAGTCATAGAAATGTACCAAAGTGACCAAAAAGTGGATTTTTCATAACATGGGTACTTTAATAAACTAAAATAAATGCAGGCATACCACTCGTATGTACACAACTGTACAAACGTAAAACATAAAGTCTGTACAGAAGGGAAACAACGACAAGAACAATGTCTGACGGTATAAAGTCAATGTCAACAAATGAAACGGTGACAATGAACATGTTCCTTCTCCTGTTTGTTCTTCCCATAGAAACGTAGAGCCTGTTGCAGTTGTCGTGGTGACGGAGCAGGGACCCACTGACGGTGCATCAGCACCACCTGAGTGTGCGATGATGCATCTCTCCAACTCCAGAGAAACAATTGAGTCGTTATGACAACACTCTCCTCTCTCCATACCCCCGCCCTCTTACCTTTCTTCCGCTCCCTCTGTTTTCACACCTTACTTCAAGTTTTCTTTTTTTAGTGTCATCGTGTGAGATATTGGTTGAATTGTTTACTAATGGTACTTCTTTTTTACACCTCCTTTTTGAGTATTTGTTTGCTGTTCAGTTCTTCAAGAAGATCCAGTTTTGTTCAGGGTGGTTGAGTTCTGTGTGTCCGTGGCCTGATGTCCAGGCTGTGTGAAGTCTATGGGCTCTGCTTGCACAGCAAGTCCAGCAGAGCCTTGTATCAGCAAGAACTGCAACACTGAACTTTATTTTGAAGCCTCTCACTGTGACGTAGCTTCTTGGAGCTCAATGTCTTTGCAGAGCAGTATGACGCTAAAACCAATGAGTAAAGATGCGTCACTACAGAACACATCCACTCTCAGCTGCTGTCTCTCCCTCCCTCCTTCAAAGTTTTTTTAAAGGAGGCAAAACACATTTCAAGTGTATTATTGTGAAATGGTGTTGCAGTGGACATACAGACGTTTAGAAAAGCTCAGTTCACCTTCTTCCTGGTTTTGGTGTTGTGGATTCTATGCAAAACTGTGGTGTTGTCTGTCACCCACCTCCCCGCCTCACCCCAGCCAGTTTCTTTACCACTCAGTATGTGTCGATGAGCCATATGCTAGCACATGAACTCAGAAAGTGTGTATGTCTTTGTGTGCATGTATTCCTTCTGTAACCTGGGATGAGTGTGTTGACAAATCTTTTACTAATCCATTTTCTGTGTGAGCTGTTAATGTAATAATGTAGTTTGGAGACTTTCATTTTATCTTGTGTCTCGTGTGTGTGTGTGTGTGTGTGTGTGTGTGTGTGTGTGTGTGTGTGTGTGTGTGTGTGTGTGTGTGTGTGTGTAGGGGGGCGTCTGGTCATTCCTAGCTTTTATTTTTTATCATATTTCCAGATATGGTTACCAAGACAATCTAAGCAGACCATCAAATCAGTTTTAACTGAAGTTGTAATATTTGAACTGTGATGTTAATTCGGACACTGTGATCAGTGCAGAACTGTCACTGTGGTGTCAAAGACTCTTCACCAGCTAAATGTGGAGGCTAATTAATGCAGCCCTGAAGCATTTTAACCCTGTGGGACCCAGCTCTTATTTTCTTGAACCTGTTATTTCTGGCTCACAGAGGGTTAAACAGATCAGGTGCTGAATTCCTGTGGAGGTCCAACTGTAACCAGACGTGATCTGTTTGCCTCATTTCCTCTGTAATTGGAAAAAAACACACGCAATGTTATTTTGGAGGTTAGAGCAGATAGACATCTTCTTTTTGTCTTGCTGTCGTACAAACATCAGCTGGTATCAGATGAGGTCTAGCTGTGACACTATGCTGGTTTGGGGGCAAACATTTCTTACAAGATACTGACAGTAAGTAGTCTCTGATGACGTGGGAACGAATTTCCAGAACCTCCAGATCGATTTTAAGGGTGCAGCACATTCTAGTGGTGTGGGGAAGTTGTATGATGTCCTCTTGTGTGTTCTTCCTCTGTAACACTAGCGTGTCTTTTCCACCTACTAACACTTTGTAAGTCAATGTGAACTTGTCTATATTTACAGAGAGCTTCTAGAGTTTTTTTAAGGAATATTTTTTAAAGCTTTGAGAAATAAAGACAACCTGTAATTTTCTAAAATGCTTTTAAAAAGCTTTTTACGAAGCCATAAGCAGTTTGTGACAGGCAGGTTTAAGGAACTACACTATTTCAGGACAAACAATAGGAAGAGCAGTGCTATTCAAACTGCAGCCAACAAGTGAAACTGACAAGTCACACACATGCTGTAAGGGTTGTGATACACGGACAGGTCGTTACCAGCAGCCACGTCAGGGTACACTAAGTAGTGATGAGGTTCATTTAGCTGTTGCCTCACAGTGCTGCCTGTCAATCATAACCTGCAGTCTGCAGATCTATTCGTGTCCTGTAGATGCTGACGATGCTGATTAAATTATTGTGAAATGATGATGGTGACAGTGGATTTCTTAAAGGGGATTTGAAGTGTCAGTTTTCTGTAAATGATCTGTTCTGGGAGCTGTAATAAAATGTTTGGGACAACTCAGCAGTGACTTTAGTCTCTTCATTGCTACAGTTTGACATAATATGTCTCATATTGTGGAATCAAGTTTTTGAGAATCTGAAAAAACAACAAATCTTAACTGAGATTTATCGACCACATCTTCTCTGTCTCCACATCGTGCAGATTTGCCCTTTTCAACATCAAAAAGATCAGATCCGTCCATTTGGACTACACAACACAACTCATTGTTCAAGCTCTGGTCATACCTCAGCTTGACTGCAATGTCTGACGGGGTTATCAGCTGCATCATCAAACTCCTGCAGATGATCCAAAATGCAGCAGTCAAAACGTTTTAGATCTCAGCACTGGCTTCCTGTAGCTGTCCCAAACAGGTTCAAAGCTTTTCATCCAGCCAAATCAATCCAGGTCTCCAATACCTTTCGTCCACTGTGCTCTGCCAAATAAACGCAAATCTACTTCATACTACAGGCAATTAAAAAATTGTACTGCATGTGGTATTACTTTGCATAATGGGAAATGTAGGATCCAGCATTTCTGAAACTAAATAACATACAAGTGACTTAAAGTCTGAATATTTCATCCCATCAGCAAATGCAGTACTAAAACGTACCTGAATACTTCATCTGTCACAACAACAAAGGTGCCAACTTCTTTCAATCATTAATACGCAACAGGGAAGACGAGCGCTGCCCTCTGTGCATGATGGCACAGCTGCAGCAGACAGGACCGTTAAAACAAGAATGAAGTGTATAATCGAATATGGAGACAACGTAGAGGACAGAGACATGGTGTTTGGTGGTTGACAACAACTTAAGGTGGACTCGAAGAAAAAGAAGACAACCAGGAGGCAGCAACTCTGCTACCCACAGAAAGAACTCAGATGACGAAACAGTTGTATGTATATGAAGCACTGTGTAGACCTCAAGTTACATTTATTCAGAAAAGAACTGCTCTCACACAATGCATGCTGGGTAGAATAAGCAGCACATATTAGTCTATGTCAGCGTTCAGGAAAGGCTGCTTCAGTTTTCAGGGTACAGGAACGTCATGTGTGTTCTAACGGGCTGTCAGGAGTCAGTGTTGGGTAAAAATAGACTCCCACTAGACTTCCTGGTCTTTATACGTGGATTTATGTCATGAAGTGAGTTCAGAACATGTCAGCACTAAGCACTATTCTTACCAACTGTTTCCTCTACAGCGGGTAGAAGTGTCACAGCTCGCACTGCTCTACAGCCAAGATCAGATGTGTGTACAGAACATGGGGGGTGAGAATGTCCAGAGCCCTGAAGACAGAACAGTTGTAATAGTGAGGAGTCAAAAAAGACAGCTGCTCCTTTGATTCATGTCCATGTAGCCAGGTAGAGTGAATTTATGTTTTAAAAATCAATGATTGCTTTGTCTTGAATAATTTTTATAACAACTATTATTTGGAATATTACTACTGAATTATTAAAAATGACCATAAGCTTCTCTATCTTGATGTAACTCAAAACTGAACTCTGGTGAATCCTGTTTCCACTGATCATCCTTGAGATGTTTCTACAACTTGAGTTCACCTGTAGGGAAGTCAGTTGATTGGGCATATTTTAGAAAGACATACACCTACAGTGGCAAGAAAAAGTATGTGAACCCTTTGGAATTACATGGAGTTTTGCATGAATTTGTCATAAAATGTGCTCCGATCTTTATCTAAGTCACAACAATACAAAAACACAGTCTGCTTAGAATAATACTACACAAACATTATATGTTTTCATGTTTTTATTGAACATAGCATGTAAACATTCACAGTGTAGGGTGGAAAAAGTATGTGAACCTTTGGACTTAATAACTGGTTGACCCTTCTTTGGCAACCAAACGTTTCCTGTAGTTGCAGATCAGACCTGCACAACGATCTGGAGTAATTTTATACCTCTCCTCTTCACAAAACTGTTTCAGTGTAGAATATTCTTTGGATGTCTGGTGTGAATGGCTCTCTTAAGGTCATGCCACAGCGTTTCAATCAGGTTGAGGTCAGGACTCTGACTGGGCCAATCCAGAAGGTGTATTTTGTTGTATTCTTCTGTTGAATTACTTGTATGCTTTGGGTCATTGTCCTGTTGCATCACCCATCCTCTGTGGAGCTTCAGTTGGCGGACAGATGGTCTTACGTTTTCCTGCAAAATGTCTTGATAAACTCTGGAATTCATTTTTCCATCAATGAAAACAATCCGTCCAGGCCCTGAGGCAGCAAAGCAGCCCCAAACCATGATGCTCCCTCTGCCAGGTTGAACAGTGGGGATGAGGTTTTCATGTTGATGTGCTGTGCCTTTTTTTCTCCACACATAGTGTTGTGTGTTTTTTCATCTGTCCACAGAATATTTTGCCAGTCGTGCACTGTTGCTACACCTAGGGAGAGTAGCAACAGTGCTGAACTTCCTCCATTTGTAGACAGTCTGTCTTACCGTGGACACATGAACATCAAGGCTTTTGAAGATACTTTTTTAACCCTTTCCAGCTTCATGCAAGTCAACAATTCTTGATCGTAGGTCTTCTGAGAGCTTTTTTCTGTGAGGCATGGTTCACATCAGGCAGTGCTTCTTGAAACCAGTAAACCCAAAACCGGTGTGTGTTTTTAAAGGGCAGGACAGCTTTCAGCAACACATCCAATATAATCACACTGATTGGACTCAAGGTTGGCTCACTCCTGGCTCTGTTATGTTCAATAAAAACATGACAACATATAATGTTTGTGTACTATTATTTTAAGCAGACTGTGTTTTTGTATTGTTGTGACTTAGATAAAGATCAGAGCACATTTTATGACCAATTCATGAAAAACCCGTAATCCCAAAGGGTGCCCATACTTCTTCTTGCCACTGTATATAGAAGTCCCACAGTTAACAGTACATGTCAGAGCACACGCCAAGCCACGAAGTCCAAGGACTTGTCTGTAGACCTCTGAGACAGCATTGTATCGAGGAAATGAAGAAGCTTGGACACACCAGGACTCTTCCTAGAGTAGGACGTCAGGCCAAACCGAACGATTGACAGAGGAGGGCCTTAGTCAGGGAGGTGACCAAGGACCCAATGGTCAAATCAACATTTTTCTCTGCAGCACTCCACCAATCAGGTCTGTATGGCAGAGAGACGGAAACCAGTAACAAGTCAGTAAGAGTTTGCCAAAAGGCACCTGAAGGACACTTAGACCCTGAGAAACGAATTTCTCTTTTTCTCTTTATTTATTTTGGAAATGTATTTTTGGATCAGAACAAAGTTGAGAAATGACTTTCATTTAGTGTTGCTTTACACAGGGTTTGGTTTTTTGGGTGACAAACCCACAGAGTTATTAGTTAACTGTTTACAGCATAGATTTGTTGGATTATTGATAAACCAACAAGCAGCTAAAGAGCTTGTTTCTGCTGCCCCCAAGTGGCCAAAAGCCATAATGTGGGTTTGAAGTCCTGCTGCAACAACGGACTCAGACCCTGTTACAGTGTCAGATCATCACAGCAGCTGATGGATCATAAGATTTACCAGCTACACATTGAGGTGAGAGCCTAAGACGCAAAACGTCACTAGAGAGAAAGTGTATGCCGGAGACATAAGCAGAAACAAATGAAGTGAGTGTGAGGAGACATTCAGACATTTAGGTAGCCTGAAGAGACACCAGCGTGCCCGACCTGCTGAGGAGAGACACGTTGAAGGATGTACCACGTCATTACAATATACTTACTGTGCTTTTAAAGCAAAACTGACACTAACATTCAGACGTTAGAAAACTGCAGATAGATTTTGGGCAGCAGGTTTGAACAATCATGTATAATAGATAATGATAATAAAGATTACAGAAAATCACCAACAAGCCTGAGAAAGAATTAAATGTCAGATATTTAAACAGATGTGACTGTGTTTACAGGGACAAACACGATTTGAATCAGTTGTTTTCTGCACAAATGAAAAAGCTGTTAATGTCTCATTTTGTGTTTGAATCGAGAGTATTTCTTATTCCACAGCTGTAGCTACAACCAAGCATTTCACACCTTTCACATTTAACATAAGCATTTTCTGTCTCACTCATGTACACTCAGGTCTATACAGTAAGTACTATTACTTTACGTTTGGTAGTTAATCACAGCAGTAACACTCCACTGCATATTTTGTTAACCCTTCTGCCCCCCCAGCTTTGGTAGCCTTATGAACATAGAAATCAGGTAGCAGAGCAGGTAGCAGAGCTCTTATATTTAATTACTTCATACTGTATGTTTCTGACACGACTGACAATTAATGTAGTGGAGGAGAGGAGACAATGACACCGTCTCACTGCCTGTAATTACAACCCCACAGTACAAACAACATGATGCTGATGTTTGCATCAGTTCATGCCATGGTGGCTGACTCTGGGTCAGTGTCCTCTAGTTGGTCAGAGTAGTCCCACAGTGACACGTCTGTGACCTGATTCCGTCCACAGCATACGACTTGAATTGACTTGGAACACTTCTTGCACATAAAGTCGTGAAGTGTTTCTCACAGTAAGTACACTGTGCTCTCTGTTTACCTCAACAGGTTCAGCTGCAGCAGATAGTGTTCTGTACAAGACGTCTGCCTGAAGTCAGCCATTTCAGATCATAGAAGAGAAAAACACATCAATGGTCTGGATTCGATGTTCACAACAGGAACATGGTCATATCACGAGACAGTTTATAAACTGCTTAGGGGGCAGACAGAGACCATATCAGCTATTACTGCCTCTAATAATAATAATGAGATACAGTGAGTCACTGTTAGAAATCTGCACCAACAATAACACAAGAAAGCCACTCATGAGCCGGGAGATTCAAATTCAACCACTCTAAATAATGAGTGAGAAAGCTGTGGCCCTTTTTCCTATTGGCCCCTGGCCCTCAGAGAGTCTGTGCACACCACTGTCAGACTGTATCCAATCCTCTGCAGGCAGCTGTCAGGATGCTCTGCTGTCCTGAATCCTGACTGGATCACACTCTTCACTTCCACTCTCTCTCTGTGTGGATGCTTCAGTGCCAAACTCATAGCATTGTTGCCATGGTGAATTCTGGACCAGCCAATCAAAGCTTTATCTGCAGTGTGTGATTTGTGTTCAAATACAAACACACAAAATAACGTGGAGCACATATTACATATAAAGATACACACTAGTGCATTCCAGTTTAGAAATGTGTAATAAAGCACTCCCCTCTCTTTCTCTGCATCTACTACCCACCCCCAGTCTGTTTGGTCTCTCTGCTCTCGTGTTATTGCCATGGAAACTCCACTGAAATTGCAGGGATGCAGCAGCGCTGAGGAGAACAGGTAGCGGCTGAGGATGAATGAGACACTGGATGTAAACTGCAGAAAAACCCACAATACAATAGTATGAAGAAGATGTAACCTGCCCACCGCCCACCGCGTCTGTGTTCAGGTCATCAGTTATGTGCTTTTCTTGAAGCTTGCGTCTACCTCTCCATCTATGCTTCAGAATCCCTGATGTTGCAACACTGCTTCCACCCACAATCAGGGTAAATATGAATTTAGCCTCAATAAACACCCCCATATTTCTCCCTCCCTCAAGTGATCAAGTGTGATTCAGATTTAAATGAGCTCACAAAGTTAAAGCTACGCTTCATCACTGTCACTCAGTGCTATTAATAGTTTGAATCCCCCCCCATCCTGTGTTGTGAGGGCCTTATTAGTGATGCTTTTTATGACTAATAGTTTAATTTCAAGGTCTTTATCATCCTTTTTTAGCTGATTCTTCTATTACAGTGGAACTGGAAGTACATTAAGATCAATCAGTATTTCAAATACGGAGGACATTTCTTTTTGTGATTCTAATGTTGTGATTACAGACACGTCAATCATTGTCTCAGCGTCCAGTGTCCAACAGATGTAAATGAAGTGCTGCTTCAACTTGTCCATCTGTTTGCTTTTCTAGAGAGCAACACAACAACAACGACGACGACGACGACGACGACGACGACAACGACAGCAACAACAACAACGACAGCAACAACGACAACAACGACAGCAACAACAACAACAACGACAGCAACAACGACAGCAACAACGACAACAACGACAACAACAACAACAACGACAACGACAGCAACAACAACAACGACAGCAACAACAACAACGACAGCAACAACGACGACGACAACGACAGCAACAACAACAACGACAGCAACAACAACAACGACAGCAACAACGACAGCAACAACAACAACAACAGCAACAACGACAGCAACAACAACAACAACAGCAACAACGACAGCAACAACAACAACGACAGCAACAACGACGACGACAACGACAGCAACAACAACAACGACAGCAACAACAACAACGACAGCAACAACAACAACGACAGCAACAACAACAACGACAGCAACAACAACAGCAACAACAACAACGACAGCAACAACAACAACGACAGCAACAACGACAGCAACAACAACAACAACAACAACAACGACAGCAACAACGACAGCCTACAACATCTCATGCTGCGTTTGGCTTTTTAACATCCAAACTCGACTGGCATTTCTTCTGCTCATCGTGGACATTTGATAAGAAATGTCATCACCTAAAATGTTTACATTTTTATTAGCATTAAACAAAGCATGTTAACGTCAGCTGGGTGGTTAGTAAGTTAGTTTTTACTTCCAGAACAGACAGATCATTGGTACCCACATTTGATGGACAGGTCCATTCCTGGTATGTACTTTTACAATGATTTCAATTATTAATACAAAGTGAGGCAGACAAACACATTCATATCAAATTTTATTTAGTAACAGAGACACCACTAGAAAACAGAACTGTTTTATGTCTTTCATCATCAGTACACTGTCACTGACTCAGTCTGAACAGTTCAGTCTATTAGTCACACAGGTGGCCCTCAGCATAGTCCTGCTAGCCTAAAAAAGATGGCACGCTGATATAATCCCAGTCTTGATGCAAGTCGACACTTTGAGAATTTTTTGAGAACCTCCATCAATCCAACAGACGTGTCCCGTCTGTGGAGAAGGAAAACAGGAGCAGACTGTTTTTTATGTGCAGTGATAGAGCCACACAATGGACGTCAGTAGCTATTTTTACATGTTTCCATTATTTGGCATCCTGTCTTAGATATGGTGGATCACATTAATGAAATGAATGAACTGTACTAGAACAGAACAGAATATACAGTGTACATGTGAAAATAGCTACTGAGAGAGATCACAGACACTGAATTTGAGAAATACTCACTGAACATGTGACGTCACTGCTGTATCCACCAGATGACATTAGCTCCTGCTTTTTCCCTTTTTCCCAATCATGCTGATAGCTACTGAACATTCACACAACTCATGTGATCATTTCTGGACTGTGCTGTGAGCTAGGCAAATCTCATCTTTTATCAAGGTGAAAGACAAACGTGGCAACTTTTATGTGGCAAAATAAAAATGCAGCAATTTCAATACAATGGAGTCAGCATGTCAATGTTTTCTGTAACTATCAGCACAATCTGGAACTTTGATACGTTGTTAACCAAAGTGAAAACCTCACACTGCCAAACAGTCCTTGTAAAATGTCTTTATACAAATAGATATTTTAAAATGAAACCCTCGATTATGAAATAATGTGGAAAAAACTGTAAAGCAAAACTATGTAACTCCTCCAAAAGTTTTTTCTCATAAAAACAAACTAAATGAATAAATGAATCGAATCTGATCTCGAACAAGTAAAAACATTGCACTCTTATTTTGGTTGCGTATGACCGCCTTGTGGATGTGCCAGCTGAGAAATACTGCCAGGCAACAAGGTGTGAAGTAAAAGGTGAGACACCAGTGGGGGTTCCTTATTACAGGAGAACTAGAGCCACTGCCGACTGAAGCCCCGAGTGTTACAGGTAAGAAAAAATAAGTTCAGGGTCAACAGGTGGAAAACAAAGTGACAAATGGAGGAGCAAGTCAACAACCAGCCTTGGTACATCATGTACCATGGTGCAAAAGTTACATAGTCTTGCTTTAAGTATTCTAAAGTTTTCACATCACAGAAAGGGATTTTTTATTCAACTGCCTGGGTTCAATCCACGGAAACACAGAAATGTGCTTTCATGTATTTACAGAAAGGAGACAGGAAACTTAACCAACTAAAAAAGCACATCAACATCAGTCGGCTGTAGACTGAACACCACAAGTGTTCAGGTGGCGAGCAGGTGGATTTGTTGACTGACTCCAGGTCTGGCTGAAAATCTGCTAGCCTATGCTAAACATTAGCATTTTCCACCGAGCTAACAACCCAAACCATCACTTTGGGTTCACATCCAGTAAATAGTGATGAGTATAAAGATACAAATGTCTATTTACAGCGATAGAAACAGCAAACCGAACATTATAAACAGCTAGTAGCTCATGTCTTAACCAATAGAAATCAGCAATCTGAAAAAACAAAACAAACCTTAACAACTAGTATCCAAAAAGACCACTTTATAGTATCATTCAATCAGTTCGCTTGAATATTTTGTAACCGCTCATTTTGGATCCTACTGGACATTTGTTTCATAGATCTTATTCCAAGATTCAGCAAGCAGTCTGGGTTGGTTGAAGCGTGTACACCTGTGCTAATCTGTACTTATCAAATGTGAGGCAACAGCGGTGAGTCGAGAAAGGTCTGTTTGGTCTCTCTGCTCTGAAATCCAGCAGCTGGCTTCTTAACTGACTTGCATTAGAAAAGGATCAATCATATTTGACAACTTTCAGGATCCTCAAGCAGCAGTTGCAGAATATTCCAGATTTCCAACATCAGTATATGTTCAGTAAAGTACAGTATAACAACCAGCATATACAGAGATGGTTGCCATGGCAGTCACCAACAAATTTGACAAGCAGATATAAAAAATCTTCTCTTTCACAGACGCTAATCAAAAATATCTACATACTGTATCAGATCCATAAAGATTTCATAACAGAAAAAGGACTAAATACCACAGATTATTATAAATATGTCACCGTTATTAAATAGCAATCTGTGGATGATTCACATTCGGTCAATCTAATAAACTGTCAGCTGCTGGTTAAATATGTGTGCAACCAGCAGGCCATTCATTGTGTAACAATAGGTAGTATGAAGGCCGGCTGTGCAGCTGCAAGCATAGCCACTAACCCAGGTACCCACATTTGAACTAGTTTATCACCAGTAGCTGTCCAAACTCCACTCACTCAACCTGTTTTATAGACATAATAATATGTACAGAAAGTTGTATTTTTGTTTAGGCTGCAAATAGTTTGCGTGTAGAACTTCAGCAATATACTTTTTAGCTGTGTAAAATCTGCTCTTTGTCATTAAGTGGGGAGGAAACTGTATAAAATGTCTAAATAAAATATATCTTCCATATGCTATTTCCCTCCAAATAGCAAATTATACGCAGTGGTGTTTAAACGTCAGTGAAACCTCTGGATTATCAAGTCATTTAAAGAAGTTGAAATGGGATCCTGTTTAATGTCATAAACTTTTAAATATATTTTTATATATTAAAACTTCTTATTACTGTACAGTCCAAAGCTGCATAAGGAAGGGGGTTCTCTCCTTAAATCAAATCTAGGCCCTGATTGCAGCTAGTAGGCTTTTCTCTCGTGACACTAATGATCAGGCGCAGTGACATTCTGCCAGCAAAATGCTAATTCCTGGGTTCACCATGACATTACGTGCACTGATCTGGGCAGACTACACATTAAAGGGGAGTGGCAATGTGAGAACTGCACTTGAAAGTTGGCACAATTTGATTTTGGTGTCCAGAAACGTATTTGGACACACAATACTACTGATTGTACATTTCCCCTTATATATATTATAAAGTAGAATCCACAGGTCTCTTTGCAAAAACATCCGTATTCTGTCTCACTTCCACTTCAGCATAGCTAACACGGCTCAGGCCAATTGTATGCCAGTTCTGATATGTTCCTTTACATGTCGATCATGCTAAAAGGACACTATACTGAAATGTCAACTTTGAAATGTGTACAAGATCATGGGCAACATATAAAGTATTTCACTGGAGTTATAATGCTCTGACATTCCTTTTACATCACACTACATTACATTCTTTGCTCCACAAAATCTACCATACCAAAATACACCTCTCTGTCTTAAGGACTCCACACATATAAAACATGTTTATGTGTACATGGAATTATGGAATGTTTTGTGGTATCACAGCATTCATGTTAAACACAGTTTTACTGAAATTCATGTAATGTACCTGAACTCTCCTAACATGCAATGAAAATAATCTTCATTCAGTACATGTATGAAAGCACTGGTCTGGATGAAACCTATAGAGCTTTTATGGATATATTTCTTACATTCCTCCACATATCATGTGTTCTGCAATTTACATGCATATGTCATGAGAAAAGATCTACAAGGCAGGTTAAGCAGCTTTAGTTAGGGGGTGGTTTCTGTCTCTCTGTATATGACTAAAACTATTAAATAAAGACGTTCTGATGATGTTGTTGATGATAGGAATGTTCAGTATGTATGTATTAGAAAGCAAATGCATACAGTACATCCACCTGTCCATGGCTGTTCACGTTCATATAATGAACTACTGCCTATTTGTGCTTCCTCTACACATCTGCTGAGACGAGGCTGCAGCTAAGACTAAACCATTTTATGAAAATACCACATTCATTTTTTTTCTGATCAAAATTGTGATTTAAATGTCAGACACAATGACTGTCAAGATAATCTTATGCAGTAGATGTCGAGGTTCTCACAGAGCCTGTTAAGATATTAGATAGAACTTGCTTCTTTAAAATGATTTATTCAGCCTCAGCTAATGACAAAGATGTTGGCATGCATGTATTAAGTACCTGAAGGCAAATGATGAGAAAGAATAACCTAAATATAAAATGATCTCAAACATAATGTTTACTAACATCAAAAATATAATCATCTCCCGAATTAGGTATAGAGCTGTTTACACATGTTGACTGTCAGGTCCAAAATGATTGAGACTTAATAAAAGGCATGCACATTACCCTGCCTCTAAGTTGCTTGTTTACAGTGAACAGTGTGCACCACACCCATTACTCCTTCAGCTTTAAAATGAATCCACAATGCCTTTATCACAGGTTAAATGATAATGAAGCTCATACCACCATTCGACTGTTTGTTCCAAACTTACTACTAAAATATATGTAGAATATAATAAAACAGCTACAAAACCAAAGAAGCACAAAACAACTGTGTCCACTCTCCATCATTAGGTAGAAAAACAAGCACATTAACAAATATCATGACCTGAAATATGCTAAAAAGCTCACATATGAGCTGAAAACAATTAAAAAGCATTTGTCAAAATCCACTTTATGCTCTCAAAATACCTGCCTGTTTAATTAGAATAGACCTTATCATAAATAAATGCTAGAATAATCAAATATATATCACTTGCTGACTGTTTATTCCACTAACAACCTCTCAGCACGCAGCTGTGACTGTTTTACAGTGCCATTAGTAGCATCCTCGTCATCACCATGGTACCGCACCATAAATGCAATAAACAAAAAGAAATCTAACCAGAAGTGGGAGCTTGTACACAGCACCCTCTATAATACCCACTGTGCTCAGGTGCCATTTGGAGTCAAACTGCAGTAATTGTGCTTTTTTAAATTCTATGTGACCCAAACATGAGGATGTTTGTGTTCTCAGACAGTTTTCCATCAAAACACTGCCTGCTCAACTCCACAGAGGCCTGCACTAACACAGCATATCAATGTGACTAGCCCACAGCCACATGACTTGTCTGATGGCACTTGTGCGCTAAGTTAAAGAGACAATGTAAACACTAGGCGAAGAAGAGAAGTAATGAAGTCATGTTGTTTGAATGGTTGATAGAATTTGTGTTTTCTAATTGGTGAAGTTTACTATTAAAAAAGGTCAAAAGAGAATACTTTCTACTTTATGAACTACAAAATACTAAAGCAATGCTAATTAGTTTTACAGTACAAAAAATCAGCAGAATTACAGAAAGTAACAGAGCCAGTATTAATGTGAAATGATTTTGAGGTTTAATTTTTTATTATAAGAACAGTTGATAATAGTATTAATAACTAATTGATTATGAGTTTCACAAATTCTAATATTTCAATTAAAATGACAATTTTATGAGAAAATAATTTACAATGTAATTTTTGTAGAAAAACATTATATTTTAAGGACAAAAATGTAAAATCATTATTTCATATTCTCTTGGAGTAAATAGAGAACTGTCAATCTAAGAGCCAAACTGGGGGTCAGAGTTGATCTGTTATAGATTTCAGTGAGCTAGAAAAGGCAAAACGTACAGGCATCAACATTTTGCTCTCAAAATATAACTAAATGTGTAGGGTCTCTTGAAATTCTGCCATTTCTCATCATTTTTACAGAACGTTACACTTGTAACTTTATCTTTTCTTATAGTCATTTTTTTCTTGTAGTTATATTATTAGTAGGAATATTTCATTTGTAATGTTATTCTTCTTGTAAAGTGACACATTATTATTATAAATTATCATATAATTATCATATAAATCAAAATTGCAACTCTTCTCTTATAATAATTCTTCTAAACTGTATTGTTTGTATGTATTTTAAAATGTTTTAAAATTATTAAGAATAAGCTTAAATATTTCTCAAAATAGCTAACTTGTTGTATACTGTAATGACTATATAATGTTGTACGTATGCTAAAAATTACACTTTGTTAATGTTAAATTATGCCTTTGGTTTGCTCAGCATCCTCCATGTATTGTTATAACTTTGTCATAAAATTACGACTGTGTTTTTCTAAGACTTTTCAAAACTAGTTAAAAGCCAAAAAAAAAAGCTGAAAAAGAATAATAATGATAAAGAATTACATGACCTGAGAAGAACATATCATGGGATTTTTGCCGATTACATTGTATTTTTGTAATAGTCTGCATTTTGCAGTCTCCAAAATCCAATAATCACATAATATGAAAATTTTTCATACATCTATAACATTGTCTCATAACATTTCTTTTTCTCAAAATGCCACAATGTGGAATTTAGATTATTTTTCTTAATAGTGGCCCTAACTAAAACTATAAATATGCGAGTTTTAAAATAAACAAACAGACAAATAATAATAATAATCACATAAAACAAATAAAAAAATGATAATTCACTTTCTTCAGTATCGGGACTTGAATATGGTCTGAATTTGATCAAATGATTAACATGCTGCAAATGGGAATATACAGTACAGCCACTACACAGTCAGGATAATTTAATTACTGCTCATCATTAAGAAAATCTATATTTAAGAACAACATATGTCCCATGATAAACACAACACCACCATGAAAATAAGAGATACTGTTATTGCCCAAAAGGGACTCCTAGTAGCCCTGACAATATTGTAAATATAATTTCCACTGTGGCCACCCACTCATATATGTATAAACACAGCACAGTTAAGGGCTTTGAATGCAAATTCCATCTAATGGCATGTGGTTACACTGTAAAGTTTATATAACAATACGTTACCTCTGTCTGACAACAGGATGAAAGCTGAGAATATATGTATAAATGCACGCTATTCACAGCTCACCTAGCAGTCAAAAGGACAAGGGGTGGGTAAAGTCATTACGCTGAATCTATCCACTCTGGCAGCGAGCTATGGGACAGACACAAGGAGGCTGGAGTCTCTTTCTGAGCAAGTCAAAGGGTCAGCAGTGTATTTAGCCCATTATCATAGTCCCTATGAAGCAAGTGCACTCAATTTGTTAGATTTACAAAAAAATATCTGGATTATCCAGCAGTCCAACTTTAAAAACCCCACAAGGAAAACTGCCGAATCAAACACACCCTAATATACATAAATATGACTTCAGTCCGTTCTTATTGGCCAGCTGGAGATTACAGCAGGGCTTATTGTGTTTGTACTGTCTATTGCTGGTGACCCAAAGTGGATGTTAAACCAATTGCTAATAGATTTTGCTAAGCCTACAGTACCTCTTCTACCAAGAAACAATATTCAGCTGTTGAGTGCAAAACCAGCTGGGATCATAGGAGACATAATTGACATTGTCGTGTACTCTAATTGAGTTTCTTGACTTGACACCTGTTGACACCAGGTAGAACTGGGTGGTGCACTGAACCCCTATCACTTTAGCCCAAACTTAAATTCTGAGTGTTGGCCCAAGCAGCATCTCCACCACAGTTTTGTTGTAGTCAACAAGAACTCATTTTATCATGGGTGTAGATGGATGGACTCAACACTAAATTTGTCATTCTTTATAGGCCAGTCCCAGAGTAGGAGGTGGAGTGTGAGTCAGGATGGGACGGGGTAAGGTTGGGGGTGGGGTTGGGCTGGGACGGCCAAATATCCCTTGCAACTGCCTGTTGGGGTGGTTGGGGTGATTGTGTAGAACTGGGTTTTCTTGAAAACTTCTGAGGTTTTCATGGAAACGGTTGCTGCTCTCGTTGTCAATGCGGTTACCATCATCAATTAGGCGATGGTTGTTGTGAAGGTCAGGGGTGGGCACTCGATCGGGGACATGGATGATATTGGAGCCGCTCTTCCTCCTTAAGGTGGACTCTCGGCTGGATGAGGCCACTGACTGGCAGTCAGAGCCACCATCGCTGCTGGCAGCTGTTCCTTCCACTGGGGTCACCCTGATAGTGGTGACCGTCTGAGGGTGGGGGTGGAAGGGAGGTGCAAAGGTGGCAGTAGGGGTGAAGGGCATATTGGAGTTGACAGAGTTTGGGATGTAGTTAGGCTGAGCATTGTTAAAGCTGGGATTATTGAGATTAAAATTTGGATTTTGGAAGTTGTTGGGGTTATTGGGGTGTAAGGGATGTAACGGGTGTACAACATGTGGGTGGTTTATATATCCACCTCCTCCTCCTCCTGCTGCTGCTGTTCCTCCTCCCCCTACATCTCCTCCCCCATCACTTTCAGTTTCAGTCCCTGTCACACTCCTCCGCCCATCCACTGACCCTCCATCCCTTAGTGAATCACAGCTGTCAGTGTGTCTGTTCAGGTCATTGAGAGTGAAAGTTGACTGTCGGAGAGATGCTCGTTGTTCTGGTGGTTTCCACCGCCAGGAGCCACTTCCGTCTGTGCTGGGAGGTTTCACTATTGGCTTGTTGGATCTGGACTCTGGATGGGCTTCAACACGAACAATACTGCCAGTTCGTTCTAATCCTCCTCCTAGAAGAACAAGACCCATGAATTTTCGTCATCTGCATCCTCGTCTTCACTGTATCAGCTAAGACAGGAATAGGGAGTTTGGGTGTGCTAATGGTTTTCAGTGAGTCTGCATCACAGAGGTCATTGACAGTGCCTCTTCATATTAAGCTCTTGGAGCATTTTTCCACTGAAAACATTCAGTAACACAATTCAAAGTGCAGTAAAATCTGACAGTTATCCCCGTGGCTGGGTCAACTGATTCATGTTTTGTAATAATTCTCAGGATTGATTCAGTTTCATTGCTCTATCACACACCATATATATAATATATATTACATTATCAATACAGACCTCCTCCTATTGCTCCAGTGGTGGAAGCGGGTGGTGATGGGTCTTGATCTGTTAGGGCACGGTACCTGATGGATCCAGTGCAACTGACAGTGCTACCACCGTCCTCCGACCGAGGAGAGTGAAGCAGACCCTGCTGTTTGGATAAGGCTATCACCTGGAAGAGGAGAAAGACTGCAAATTGTTAGCCAATTTTAATCTTGCTGCCTTATATAGCGTCAAACTAATATATTTAACAGAAGCAGCTGCTTGGGTAACAATAGCTGAGATCTGAGTGTCAGATTAGAAAGCACTGCTGTAACACCAGTGGTAATGTTTTAGGAAAAGCAGTACTGTAATTAAACATACTGTGAACACAATCAACACAAAAGTGGTGAACTTTATAAAGGACAGTGCCTGCTTTGAATACAGATGTTTTTTTTACCAGTAAATACTGAAAGATTTCCTGTACTGATTAGCAACAGCGTTTGCTGAATGCCATGACATGTGTCCATGTGTCAGAGAAAGATAGGTAGCAGTTGTGGAGCAACAGCCAGACGCTGAGACTGGTTGTCTTTTGTTTACTGTAATTGATTAATAACACTTTATCGATCCCCCATGGTGGAAATTTAAGTGTGACAGCAGCAGAGCAAGAATGACAAGTCAAAAACACCAGAACAGAATAAATCAAGAACAGAGTACAAAAATACAGAATACAATAACTATTATTATTATACTATCTTAGCTTCCTTGTTGTCATTAACATTTACCAAAACCACAGAGAGGACCTACCATAACTAACTGCAACCCAACAGGTGATTATTCATTAATGGCCATTTTCTAATCAAATAATGTCCAAAAAATCCAATTTACCACAAAAAATGTGTTTCTGTATTCTCTGATGATGATAACCTTCACTGTAGTCATCACATAGTGGGGCTCAGAGTCTGCTTCATTTGACCAATATTTGGAATTGCTGTTGTTTTAGAGATAGATAGATGGGAAAGAAAAACTACAATAACATAAAGAAAAGAATGATTAACCTGCATAAGACGAGGCTGTCCTCCAGCACTTAGTGGCCTGCAAGGTATGGTGGTCTTCTCTGCCACTCTCAGCCACTTTTCCCTCACTGAGCCGCCCCCATCCATAATGCTGTCCTCAGACTCACTCTCCTGATCCTTGCTGTTGGGGTTCTCCTCCTCAGGTATGTGAACCAACTGGGAGGATCCAGGCCGGGATTGGATAGACACTCTTGCCCCTCCAGTCATTCCAGTGCTGCCATTATGGGCCATGTGATTATGACTGACCATGGGAACAGAGCTAGCTGCTAGCTTCATATACTGAACTGGGATGTGGGCCCCAGCACGCAGCTCTGCTTCCTGGGCAGTAACTAAAGGCAGATGGGTTCCACCACGAAGCTCTGCCTCCAGGGCCATGGCAGAAACTTCAGAAGAACAGCGCAGTTCCATGTTCCTCTGAGGAGATGAGGAGGAAGCTGGTCTTATTCCATCCATCACCTGCAGGGACAGCTTCCTGTTGTCATTCTTATTCTTCCACTGGCTGAGGAGCTGCTTGGATCGAGTTGAGTCCATTGATGCGTGGATGGAAGCGTGCCGTCGGGGAATGCGACCCTCCTCCAATGAGGAGCCCCCGTGGGACCTGGAGTAATGACAATAGTGTCATGCAGAAAACAAACTAATTTATGTACTAATTCATGCTCTTTAGAATGGTCAAACACATTCTGTGTCCTGCAAGCAACATCTTGGTGTGATGATGCGTTGGAGAAGACACAGTCAAGGGAGAGTCTCTAGGGTCAATACGCACTGGGATGAGTTGGCATAGCTAACTGGTTAGGGTTAGAGTAAGACTGGTGTCAGGTTTAGCATCACAATACATGATGCTGAGCTACCAAAAAAAGAAGCCACTCACCTAATTGGAATTAGGGGTGTGAGTAAATATCAATACACTTAAGTATTGCTGTACAAAATTTTGTGGTACTGTGTTGATTCTAAAATGCCTACTTTTTTCACATGAAGGTTTGTGGCCGACACTGATTCATTTGTGTTTTGTATAAAGCCCAACTCTACAAATAAAGTTAACTTTTTTTTTTCAGATATTATGCATTTGATGTGTTCCTTATATTACGACAGTGTTTCTAAAATTCAACTTTAAAAGGCACAATATATCACCTTGCACATAGTATCACAATATATTGACATATACAGAATCGTAACCCCTGTTTGTCCTCAGTTTATCTATTTACATTTTCTTGCATCTGCAAACTTATTCAAGAATGCCACACTTTGGATATTTTATGTTTTTAACACAAAGTTGCAAAAACCACAGTGTGCACTATTTTGCTTATTTGAAAGACGCAGTCCTCAGTGCTCACCCTTCGTAGATCAGTTCAAACTGTCTTTTGTAGGTGTAACCAAGATTGCACGTTATTAAGTACGCAATTAAGTCCAAACCTCTGCAGATGATAAAACAATGCAGCATTTCTCATGCAGTCTCATGCATTTTTTGAGGTAAAAAGGACACGTTACACCTCTGTTCCTACATTTCCCTTTAAGGATTAATAAAGTTTATCTTTTATACTGTGTCTCTGCACAGGCTTTCAATGGCTCCCAGCTTCAGCATCAAAGCTCTGGAGTTCCACAGTAACCTCAATAATTGTAAAATGGAAGATGTTTACAACCATCAGGACTCTTCCTAGAGTTTGCCATTAAACCACACAGAATAACTGGACAAAAGGGGCCTTGTTGAAGGAAGTCACCAAAATCCCAATGGTCACTCTAACAGAGCCTCAGGTGGCCTCTGCAGAGATAGGACAACCTGGCAGAAGTACAAAGATATCAGTAGGACTCCATCAATCAGGCATTTATGGTAGAATGGTTGGATGGACAGACACAGCCTGTTTGGAGTCTGCCAAATTACTTTTAAGTGTGTTTACTCTGTGTGAGAGCATGAAGAAAATTACTGCCTGGCCTGATTGGAAAAAAATTATAGGCAGAACTTTAAGCACTGTGTATGGCAAGCACCAGGCATTAGTCTTTATCAATTAATATATCCCTACGGTGGTGAGGCTGCTCCACAAGCAGCCACAATAACCTAACCCACACAGACAAGACAATGATAGAGTGACCTTAGGACAAGTCTCTGACGATCCCAGCCAAATCCCAGAGTCCCATAGAATATCTGTGGAAAGACCTAAAGATGGCCTGTGTGGAAAGGGGTCTTTAGTGTGGTACTGAATTAAGGGAATAAATACTTGTACAGTAAAGAGAGATTTGAGTTTTTGATTTTTAATAAGTTTTCAAAAACTCCTCAAAAATATTTTGACTTTATCATTATTGGTTATTGTGTTTCGATTGGTGGTAAAACTTTAATTTACAATGCAGAAAAAAGGGGTATATATTCTTAAGTGACTATACCTTGGCAAAGTGCTGCTACTAAAGGTCATCATGTTATCACGGTTGCCTAGGGGACTGGGTGGAGTCAGCACTTCCACCTCAGCGCTTGCTCTCTTCATACTGGTCAGAGAAGGCTCTCGGTAGGAGGCGCTTCGAGTCAGGATGGGCCTTGTTTGGTCGGGGGACAAAGTGTGGGAAGAGGTTCTTGTGATAATCGGCTCTGGTTGGCTGGGAGCCAAAGTGTGGTGGCCTATCAGAGAACAACAAGGAGAAATCACACTGTTAATGTCAAATGAATAAAAGGTTACGTTAGTGTCCTCACTGAAGGTTGGATTTTCTAAAAAGAAATACACAACAAAAGCTTGTTGGGTGTCGTTAGGATCAGATATAAAACAAGGGTTTCTAGGATTGGGATTACCCTTAAAAAGCTGTGTAAACAAAAATCACATTTCCACATTTGGCAGACGCTTTTATCCAAAGCGACTTACAAGGGTAGGCAGGGTAAGCATAAGCAGGTCTTGTCGAAGGACCTCTACTGGAGGTAGACCACAGCTGGGATTTAAACCCCAGTCTCCCACATAGAAGGCGGTGATGTTACCACTACACTAACCAGCTGCCATTTCTAGGTTTGCCAATCAGCCTATCTATGTTTTTAATGACACCAGAACATATATTAACACCTGATTAACTTGTTTATGTGCTCAAAGTCAGACACTTGGGACTGAGAAAAAAAAAACTACATGATCTTCTGGTTATATGAGAGTTACTGTATGATGTTTTTGTAATATGCTCTGTATATATACATATCAGGGTGGTGGTTTAATCTGTTATTCGAAGAGACAGGCAGGCATGTTTTTACCTTGGTGGCTATTGCTAACTGCTGTTTGGCTGACATTAGGTAGGGAGGAGAGGGGGGGCTCTCTCAGGATGGGAGGAGGTGGTCGACTTCTGGACCGATCTTCACTAGGCTGGAAATTTCCCACTGCGTACACACCCTGCATGCATGCAAACACACACACAATCACACACACAATCACACACACACACACACACACACACACACACACACACACACACACACACACACACACACACACACACACACAGTGTGATACAGAGGAGCTTACAGCAAAGACATAGGACAAAGCGTAAAACAGAGTATGGCAAATCCAGTTTTAGGTGGCAGCCATTTTAGCTCCTTAGACCAACAACAAAAGCTTTTACCAAGACTTTTTTTTATACTGGATTGATTTCACTGGAGGTTGGAAACAAGTATACAATTATTACCAAAAGAAGTTTAAATACAATACAAATTACGAAATTAATCAAATTTACTAGTTATTGGTAAATTTTAAACTTTACAGCAAATAATGTGGTTGCACTAAAAATCATCAATTATTTAGCATTTTGTGGTATGAATAAGAGTACGGCACAATGTATCCTATATAGTGGACTCATTATTACACAAGGTTTCTGAGTCAGATCCTAAACTTAATAAATTCATTTTCTATCACTTATCCAGAGTCAGGTCACAGTGGCAACAGGTTTCACAAGGTAGTCAGTAGTCAGCAATGTTTTCTAGCTCTGCCAATGAGATCCTGAGGTGTTACCACTTGTCGAGAAAATCTCCACCTCCAATGGTGACAACCTGGAGGCTTTTGGTCACTAGTCAAAAGGGAGCTTGTTCCCACAGTTCAGTACAATGTTTGCATAACTGCTAATGCTTCACCAATCCAACTGTCAATCTCATACTCCATTTTACCCTCACTAATGAACAAAACTCTTTCACTTGGGACAATGACTCTGTCAACCAAAAGAGAGCAACCCACCACTCACGATAAGGTTGACTTTATGCCAAGAATACTATCATGGCTCTCAGTCTGGTTATACAAAAGACCAAATGGCTAGTCACAATGGCCCCAGCACCTACAGTACTCACCACGAGACACATGTAGACTGGATGAACACCCATGACCCCTCAAGTACTCTAATACTGCAAGGATAAAGAGTTAGTCCACTGTTCCACTGTCAGGACAGAAACTGCATGACAACAGTACTCAGCTTCATGCTTTCTCAGGGAGACTGAGCAGTGTGATACCTTGTTAATTAGAGCACACCCTCCGATTCCCCATTTCAAATATGGGAAACACCACTCTGGTCTGCACTGACTCTGAAGAGGTTTGTCAGTCAAAGCCCAGCAATGTCTAAAGCAATCAGGATCATAGACTGAATGTCATTCACACCATGGTTCTAGCCACAAAGATCTTTGTTACCCTTTATTGGATAGTTTTAAAAGTAGAGAGGAAGATAGGAAACACGGGGAGAGAGACAGGGTTTGAGCTGCAACCTGAATCAAAGATAATCAAGCACTTCTCCAAGAGTAAGGTTCCACAGCCAGTGCTAGTCATGAAGGTGAGGCCATTTTTATGTAGTTGGTGCACATATGGTTAACAGGCATTGAGCCTGATAATAAAACATAGAGGGAGTTTATAAAATATGATTTAATATTATAGATTAGCCTATGCAACAGTATAAAAACCTTGACCTTGACCAGCAATCTTCTGCTTGTATTTTAGCACAGAAACAAGGGGAGGCTTATCTATTTTTCTATTTCAGCTCTAATGATAGATGGTACAGTGCCAAACAAAGTGTCTTAAAATAGCTCACTGAATCATGCACTGCACAAAATTATTGCCTAGAGAACAAATGTGTGTAATCATCAATCCTTTGTGGCATAGAACCAAATATAGAGAGAAAGAAATCTTAAAACTTGACTTAATCAAGATCCAGATCACTTTCTTAGGTCAACAATTATATCACAATAGCAGACATGCACTCATTAAATGCATTTAGTTCAAACTGTTGTAATTGGTGATTCTTCACCAGTGATGTAGAGCTGATGTTCCAACCTTAGATATATTTGTAGCCTTGCTTCCTACAGGAAAATGCAGAACAACAAAAGTGGAAGAGAAGGCACTTGAACTGAGCTGTGTGTGTATACCTGCTCACACGTGTAACTGCTATAGTTCAGTTCATACTATGTGTGCATGCTTAATGTGTCTATCTGAGTGTGTGGGCTGGAGGGTAATCGTGTGTGGGAGGTATTACATCCACAAGTTTCTACGCCAGAGTTGAGCATCCATGTCTGCTCACAGCTCATAACGCTACATTGAACCCCATGTCCTCCTGTAACAATATTACTGTCTAAATAATGTGTAATTTTCAGAAACCTGTAGGAAAAATCTTATGTCAAATACAACATTTATTTGTCACCAACATACTTACTTACTTGTGGTGCCACTGTTTTAGGCCTATGTGTACTAAAGTGATTTCCTGTTGACTCACCACATATATAAATGGGATAAAATAATAAAATCCTACAGATTGTCTAGGCTTTCAAAATGTTATTAAAGCATAAAATCCTGATAGAAAAAAGAGCAATTTCTTTAGGTCTGTGATTCTTAGAAAAACGTATTCACTGTTTTACAGCCATCCCTATTCCAATGATTGTTTATGGAGAAAAAGGTTTTTCCCATTTGATGGAGATGGATCACACATGCTGAAGACATTTTATTCTTGTACATTAACTTTGAAGTCCATGATTTAGTAGGTGTTAACACTGTACTACACTGTACATTCTGGTTTATTAGATCTATGTTGCACAAGGTAGTTGCAGTAAACTCATAGGTCTGCTGAAATTGGCGCCTTAAGGGGCCAATTTTTGTATCAAAGCTCAATAGCTGCTCAGACACAGTAATCCTGTTCAAGTGCTATTATGTCCTTTTCTGGTTTTCCATTATTAGGAACTTACATGTTGTTGTCAGAGATAATCAAAGCTAATTGTTAAACTGTAGTTTCAAAATGGAAGTTCTGAGAAAAGGTTAGTGCTACACTCAAAAGAAAACTGTTCCACTCTCCCACCTGTCTACCTACTTGTTTGTCATGTTCACTATCTCAGCTGATGAAGGATTCAGGAGCTTGCAAAGCTGTGAGTCACATTTTCCAGCAGCTAAAACTAGTTTGAAGCTTCACTGTGACAGAGGTAGCAGACCACATATCAAAACCTTGAGGCCCTATGTTCTGCCTAACAATTTTGGTGACAGATAATGTGTAGCTCATCAGTAAGAATCCATTAAAATGGTTTAAACGTGTTAATTGTTACCAGATAAACAGCGATGGCTGCTCCCAATAACCATCCACAGTAGACATCGACAGGATGGTTTCTGAACTGGATGATCCTGGTCAACCCAGCCAGGATGGCCAGCATGACAAAGGAGAACACCAGAAGAGGCTTCAGCAGTTTAGCCGAGTCTGTCAGCACCGTGTTGAAGTACATCTGAAATCCACAGTTTCACATGATGAACCAATCTTTATCTTTTAATACAGATGTATTTTAATGTTGGTTGGGGGGTTTTAGGTGAGATAGTCAGTTATAGGTCTCTAGATGTAACTGCTAATGTTAAAAACTTACTGAGATGTAGACAGCAGCAAAGGCAGCCAGAGTTGCATGCTGGGAGGGGAAAGACTTCCTGTAAAGAAAGAAAGACAGTGTGTTCTTTGAGCTACTTATCATATTCAGACAGCTAAGGAGATTTCTGAATATCCAACAACACTTGAAAAAAAAGTGACTTTCAAGGAAACTCGCAGGTGTATGTGTGTGTGTCAGCTCTAGCAGGTGTTTAATAAATGTAGTGAGTGAAGAATACAGTGTGAGGGCAACACAAGTAGGCCTCCGACGTGAAATTCATCACATTATGGCCGAAATATTACTTAGGTATATGCTGATAAATCAGCATATACGTATATGTATGGTATATACATATACCATATACCATATTGTGATATTTAGAGTTATAACTTTAGTACCATTTAATATTATGATTTCTGGTCACAAGTCACAGTTGATCTTGAGAGTTATACAAATACAAGCAGTGATCCAAAAAAATAAAAAAGCCTGCATGTGGGATAGCTGTGGTCAGGAGGTAGAGAGCTTGTCCAGAAATCAAGTATTGCGGTAGGATCCCCAGCAGCTTCTATCCATATGTCCAGGTATCCTTGGGAAAGACACTCAGGCCAGCACCTTGCAAATCTATGTATGCATGTTGCTCTAAATCTTTTAATTATGCAGTGGAAATAGTGTTTAGAGATATCAGGAGCGCTCATGATAATGGAGTATGCCTTGTATAATCCAGAAAATGTCCCTGTGCAAACTACGAACTTGGTGTACTGTATCTCACCAGTCTGAGTCTGAGTAAAAAGCATAGAACATTCAGTACAACTTCTGCCTGTGGAAGCGTCAGAAGCCTTTTAATGAAAACTGCTCTGTGAACTTCACAAAAGCATGTAATTTAGTGGGTGGCAACGCAAGAAACAATGAGGCACAAAATTGTCCAATTGAAAAACATAACAATATGGGTGCATTTAAGCCTACACAAGGTTTGCACCATAATAAAAAACCCTTGCTGCTTTAAATTAAAGTTTGTGACGTTAGTGAGAGCCCCACTGTGGTCAACAAGGCAGAGCATGGAGAGCAGTAGATCTGATCTTCACCAAAGTTACAAATATGAACAAACATAATATTTCTGAGCTGCTAAAACACATACAGGCATGACTTTATTTTAAATAACTGGTTAACTGGTAACCTCAAGCAGGCACTTCCTGTAGCTGTGGATTAGACCTGCACAACATCCAGGAGGAAATTTGGGCCATTCTCCATCATAGAACGGCTTTAGTTCAATTTACACCACATGTGAACCAAGCAAGACTATGTCAAGAGCGCTAATGTCACTACTTAATCTTACTACAGATGCAGTTTTTTAGTGTGATAAGCACAGAAGATTATTATTATTTAACATCAATTTAACATCTATCTAACCTAGTTATCACTCACATCATAAGTGATAACTAAGATCATGTGTATGTCATTCACAGGGGCAGATAGGTACCAACTGTCCAAAGGTAATTGGATAGATTGTGTACTCTAGTATACAGTAGGAAGTAAAAGCTAGTATAATAGCAGAGAAGATGAGTAGAAAAGTGAAAGTTAAGAAGAGTGAAGAGATTTTAATAGAGTCCAATAGAACAAAAGACCAGGCAGCAACTGCTGGTCTCATAAATCGCAATCTGTATCAGGGGAAAGCAGTATCATGGGAACAACACTGACTTTGGGCTTGCTGTTGCAAGATAGATTTTTAGAATTATATGTCAATGAAAGCCCGAAAGGGACTTAATATGGTGAAACAATTTGTTAAAAGGTGCAGTGATCAATAATTGATAAATAGAAGATCGAAAGGGAAGGAACATTTGTGCAGTGGTAATCCTGTGTATGTTACCCTGGGTGCTCAGATATATTTGAACAATGCAAAAATGTGCACTGGACCTCAAAGCCCCAGAAAAGATAAGCATGTATACACTGAGGAAAAATTTATTCAACTTCAATTTTTTCATTAAATATATTTCCAGTGCAGATATTCACATAAAATTAAGACCAGACACTGATGTATATTGTAAACTAATTATAATATGTTCATCATAAGAGAGAGTCACACAGAAAAATAAACTCAAAAAGTAAGAAAAGGCACTAGAACAGCAATTTCTATTTACAATATGATAACTGGGGGATGATTAAAGTCATCCCTCAGTGTCTTGACATTGACTCTGGTCTTTCTGAAATCCTATAGATCTATAACCTGCTTTAAATCCTATTAGCATTTGTCAAAACCCAGATTACCTTGAGTGGCACAAAGTAGCTTAATGGTGAGCCTCATCACCCTAGCCTGAGTCAGTGCGCATTTGAGAGTCAATTGTATTTTATTAACATTTTTTAAATACAGTAGGTGAAATTATTTAACAGAGTGTATTGATATTGAGTACTGAATTGGATTGGCTGTTAGCAGCTGGGTCTTCCATCACAGTTCAGTTTCAGATTGATAACCACAACAAGAATTATCGCACTGTGGTGCCTCTGCTAACCAGTAACATTGTAGTTTACAAGAGAGGCTTTCCAGAATCATATTCTAAGTTTATGAATGAGTCCAAGAGGATGTTTGTGCCAGCTGTGATAAAATTCTTTCCAGGCATTTCTGAGACGAGCGTTTCCTCTACCATTATATTAAAGGCCAAGTTAATTTTATAAAATTTTATTTACTATATAGCCAGATGACAACAGAAAGTAATTTAAGATTACCTTCCCTATAGAACAGGTCTATACCTAATTTTTTTTAAACAAACTTAATAGTAATATATTATTTACTTAGTTTACAAGCCAGTATGTAATTTCTGTCTCTACATGGTTGTGCTTCACACACAGGTGAGCGCACCACCACCAGCGGCCAGAGAGCATACGTCGGAAAATGAACTAAAGAATTTAAAACTGAAAATAAAACTTACCTTCCAGCATTAATGAGTCCGATGTCCTGGCCAGAGCAGATATCCTCCAGAATAAAAGCTTCATCACAAGTGGACATGTTTATGTGGGTCAAGTTGGGTTTGCACACATCCAGCCAGTAAGGGGTGTGTTGACCAGTAGACAGCTGGAGAATGTCAGTTATCAGTGCTGTCACACACAGGCCAAAGATATGGACACCTGTGAAAAATAATAAATCTTACTGCTCTGCCCAATATTTTTGAGTTATGTTACTGTTCCAGCTGTTTTATTTGCTTATATTTATGGTTTGTTGCAGTCACCAACACCATGACTACTGTATAATCAGCTGTGGGTATAATGCGTGTGTGCTCCCACCTATGAAGCGTACAGCCCTGCGAATGTAGGAGTTAAAATTACAGCCTGCAGCATTGATGTTGGCCTCAGTGTGTGCAGCCGATGACTTCCTGGACAGATAGCAGTAAAGAATGGCTTCTCCTATCAGGATCTAGACAGAGAAAAAGACAAGGCTGGTGCAGATTTTTATTTCACCAGACACAGTCAGGTGTTTATATATATTTGAGTGACACAATTTTCATCATTTTGGCACCGTTTTCCGTGGTCAACTTAACAGCTTTACAGTGTGCTATCTCTTTTTCAAAAAGGACCAAATGGTTGATTTGGACAGATCAGTTCTTTTTTTTGTTCTTTCCCCCCAAAAGGTTTGGTTGGATTTTTTAGCCCAATGATGTTTGTCTATAGCCAATAACAACTCTGTTGACTTATAAAAATGACCAAAAACAAATGTTGCAAATGCAACACACAATCAACCTTATATCTGCTGACTTGTAAATGACCTAAAGAGGAAATAACACACTCCTAGCTGCGTAATAGCTGAACATCCAAATCTACAAATACTTTGACATAGATAGATAGATAGATAGATAGATAGATAGATAGATAGATAGATAGATAGATAGATAGATAGATAGATAATGTGTGTATTCTGCTCAAAGAAAATTATAGGAGCACTTTGAAAACACATCAGATGGGTAAAAATCATGGTATCATCATATCTATATTACCGATATGGACTATTATGTTAGGAATAAAGGGATGCCACATCAGTTGACGGAAATAAAAAATTATCAACCTACAGAGGACTGAATTCAAAGACACCCTGAAAATCAAAGTGAATACATTATGTGGCAGGTTAGTCCACTCAGTAGTTTGTATGGCTCCCACATGCTCCAAATGAGACGACGGATAGTATCCTGGGGTATCTCCTCCCAGAAATGGACTAGGATACAAAATCTTAAGATTAATGGATTTAGATATGGTGCTTTAAATTCTAAATGATAATGATGACTGTAAGATGTGATTGAGCACTCACAGCACAAAGCAAAGCTAAAAATTTGAATGTTTGTATGTAATTAAAAGAAACTGAGCATGTTGGATAAGAAACTGTGTCAGTGTCGTGGCTTGCATGTGCTTTGTATAAGCCAGTCTGTGTCAATTTCATTCAGTTTTTTGAATGTGATACGTGATAATATCTTGTATATGCCCAAGGTGGCTAGAAACACACTAGTAGTAAAAGAGGAATAGAGATGAATTGTACAATTTAATAACAATTAAATTTTAAATTAATTTCTAGGACCACAATGAAAAATTTAAAATATTAAGCAACATTTTTCTCAAATCTGTTGTCATCCAGGTCATCCAGGGTTGGTGCTCAGAATTCAGTGCTAAGAAAACAGCAGAATCACAAACGATACCTTTAAGGGATCATTACCCAAAACATAAATAATGTTATTTCAGTCAAGAAATTTGAAACAATTCACAATTAAGATGTGTTGTTCTGTTGCCTACCACAACAGCACCCTTAAACTGAATTGAAATGATAAAAAATAAGAGTAATTACTCTTTTCAATTAAATGCTAACTACACTTAGCATGGCCAGACTCCCACAGAATTATGGCTTCATTTTTAAATGAGCAATTTGCACTGTGGCTGTGGGAAGAAGGCTTTCCCACTGAAACATCTTTGTAAAAACTCAGTCAACAGTGCTTCCTTAGCCTTATTCAAAAGAGAACACAGTTCATCAACACTAGTTCACAGAAACAAACCCCAGCTGGGTCACCCCCTGCATAATCACAGTCTCAGGCCCTAAAACCAACCACATGTAAGTTTTAGTGTCAGGTCCAGTGTAGAGAATGAATGTGGAGGTTTACTTACAGTGACAGCAGGAGCAGCGAAAGCCAAACTGAAGAGCAGCGGCAGTGGACAGACTTCCTGTCGGGGAAGGATGTAGGGCAGAGACAGACTGCGGTCATTACAGCTGTACCCTGAATGCACCGGTTGGAAAAGATCTGTCAACTCCAAGAAGTAAAGGCTGATAACGGAGGAGGCCAGGATAGGTAGCTGCAGCAAGAAATCAAGAACAACAAGAAGCTAATTAGATAATAGGAGATTAAAAATCAGTAAACTGCTGCACTGTCAGTAAATCACTATTGCATGTTCTTCCTGCTGTATGTCTGTGTGGGTTTCTTCCAGGTACTCTGTTTCCTTCCAACAGTCCAAAGAGATGTAGTTAAAATAACTGACACCAACAAGTGTAAGTGCATGTGTGAATGATTTTGTGCTTGAGTGTGTGGCCCTGTAATAGACTAGAATACCCTCACCTTCCAACCTTACCCTTGTAATGTATGTATTCTGACCTGTCCATGGTGTACCCTGCCCAGTGACAGGCTCCAGCTTTCCTGCAACCCTTCAGAGAACAAGCGGTTAAGATAATGGATGGATGTTATCCTTACTAAGTTTAACTGAAAATATCCATTACTTAATAACAACATGTTATAAGGAGTTGTCACTACATTAATCAATAAAAAAAAACATCAATTAGTTGCAGTCCTTACTGGCAGCTGTTATTTCTGTTGACAAACAAGAGTACAAATTGCAATGTGATGGATGCTGCCTAACACAAGGCTAAGACTACCGGACTTAGGCTAAGGGACTAGGAAACTACATCAAGCCCCGCTGTTCTCCTGCTATATCAACTATGAACTATGTGAACAAAACCGAATGTTCACCTGAAGCTTAGTCCACCCTTTAGCAAAGTGGAAGTGTGTTAATGCCAATGGAATCCATAGACACTGTAACTGTACAGTGCAATTCTTGTACAAAGGACTTCACCAAAGAACCTTGACTGAAAGGAACACGAAAATGACCCCACCGCACTGCATAACTTGGTGAGAGCTGCTCCGAACTGTCATCTGTGTTAATTGGGGCATGGTAACAAAGCCATGTGCCATTGCAAAAACATTGACATTTGAGGACAATGATGTTGGACAGAGAAAACAAGTGGTTTGGGAGAGGTGTGAGGGAAGCTTTGCATGTGCAAATAAACTTCCCACAGGTGGAGGCCTTAGACATAACCTGTCTGTTTATCATGCTTCCCTTTCAGCCATCCCCAGAAAAATCAGGCCCAATTCACAATTCCACCAGGTGTGTTACACCTAATGACCCACTTAAGGGGGTCGTTAGGTGAGAGAGAGACGACAGAGAGGAGAGACACAGACGACAGAGAGGAGAGAGATACAGACGACAGAGAGGAGAGAGAGACAGACGACAGAGAGGAGAGAGAGACAGACGACAGAGAGGAGAGAGAGACAGACGACAGAGAGGAGAGAGATACAGACGACAGAGAGGAGAGAGAGACAGACGACAGAGAGGAGAGAGAGACAGACGACAGAGAGGAGAGAGATACAGACGACAGAGAGGAGACAGACGACAGAGAGGAGAGAGATACAGACGACAGAGAGGAGAGAGAGACAGACGACAGAGAGGAGAGAGAGACAGACGACAGAGAGGAGAGACACAGACGACAGAGAGGAGAGAGATACAGACGACAGAGAGGAGAGAGAGACAGACGACAGAGAGGAGAGAGAGACAGACGACAGAGAGGGAGAGAGAGAGACGACAGAGAGGAGAGAGAGACAGACGACAGAGAGGAGAGAGAGACAGACGACAGAGAGGAGAGAGAGACAGACGACAGAGAGGAGAGAGAGACAGACGACAGAGAGGAGAGAGATACAGACGACAGAGAGGAGAGAGAGACAGACGACAGAGAGGAGAGACACAGACGACAGAGAGGGAGAGAGAGACAGACGACAGAGAGGAGAGAGAGACAGACGACAGAGAGGAGAGAGATACAGACGACAGAGAGGAGAGAGAGACAGACCAGAGACAGAGAGGAGAGAGAGACAGACGACAGAGAGGAGAGACACAGACGACAGAGAGGAGAGAGATACAGACGACAGAGAGGAGAGAGAGAGACAGACGACAGAGAGGAGAGAGAGACAGACGACAGAGAGGAGAGACACAGACGACAGAGAGGAGAGAGACAGACGACTGAGAGGAGAGAGATACAAACGACAGAGAGGAGAGAGAGACAGACGACAGATAGGAGAGAGAGACAGACGACAGAGAGGAGAGAGATACAGACGACAGAGAGGAGAGATACAGACGACAGAGAGGAGAGAGATACAGACGACAGAGAGGAGAGGAGAGACAGACGACAGAGAGAGAGAGAGACAGACGACAGAGAGGAGAGAGATACAGACGACAGAGAGGAGAGACACAGACGACAGAGAGGAGAGAGAGAGACGACAGAGAGGAGAGATATAGACGACAGAGAGGAGAGAGAGACAGACGACAGAGAGGAGAGAGAGACAGACGACAGAGAGGAGAGAGAGACAGACGACAGAGAGGAGAGAGATACAGACGACAGAGAGGAGAGACACAGACGACAGAGAGGAGAGAGAGACAGACGACAGAGAGGGAGAGATATAGACGACAGAGAGGAGAGAGAGACAGACGACAGAGAGGGAGAGATACAGACGACAGAGGAGAGAGATACAGACGACAGAGAGGAGAGAGAGACAGACGACAGAGAGGAGAGAGACAGACGACAGAGAGGAGAGAGACAGACGACAGAGAGGAGAGATATAGACGACAGAGAGGAGAGATATAGACGACAGAGAGGAGAGAGAGACAGACGACAGAGAGGAGAGAGATACAGACGACAGAGAGGAGAGAGAGACAGACGACAGAGAGGAGAGAGATACAGACGACAGAGAGGAGAGAGGGAGACGACAGAGAGGAGAGAGACAGACGAAAGAGAGGAGAGAGAGACAGACGACAGAGAGGAGAGAGATACAGACGACAGAGAGGAGAGATATAGACGACAGAGAGGAGAGAGAGACAGACGACAGAGAGGAGAGAGATACAGACGACAGAGAGGAGAGGGACAGACGACAGAGAGGAGAGATACAGACGACAGAGAGGAGAGAGACACAGACGACAGAGAGGAGAGAGACAGAGAGGAGAGATACAGACGACAGAGAGGAGAGATACAGACGACAGAGAGGAGAGAGATACAGACGACAGAGAGGAGAGACACAGACGACAGAGAGGAGAGAGAGACAGAGAGCAGAGAGGAGAGAGACAGACGACAGAGAGGAGAGAGATACAGACGACAGAGAGGAGAGAGAGACAGACGACAGAGAGGAGAGACACAGACGACAGAGAGGAGAGAGATACAGACGACAGATAGGAGAGAGAGACAGACGACAGAGAGGAGAGATACAGACGACAGAGAGGAGAGAGAGACAGACGACAGAGAGGAGAGAGATACAGACGACAGAGAGGAGAGAGAGACAGACGACAGAGAGGGAGAGACACAGACGACAGAGAGGAGAGAGAGACAGACGACAGAGAGGAGAGAGAGACAGACGACAGAGAGGAGAGAGAGACAGACGACAGAGAGGAGAGAGAGACAGACGACAGAGAGGAGAGAGGGAGACGACGGAGAGAAGAGAGACAGACGACAGAGAGGAGAGAGAGACAGACGACAGAGAGGAGAGATACAGACGACAGAGAGGAGAGAGAGACAGACGACAGAGAGGAGAGAGACAGACGACAGAGAGGAGAGAGAGACAGACGACAGAGAGGAGAGAGAGACAGACGACAGAGAGGAGAGACAGACGACAGAGAGGAGAGAGAGACAGACGACAGAGAGGAGAGAGAGACAGACGACAGAGAGGAGAGAGAGACAGACGACAGAGAGGAGAGATACAGACGACAGAGAGGAGAGATACAGACGACAGAGAGGAGAGATACAGACGACAGAGAGGAGAGAGAGACAGATGACAGAGAGGAGAGAGAGACAGACGACAGAGAGGAGAGACAGACGACAGAGAGGAGAGACACAGACGACAGAGAGGAGAGAGATACAGACGACAGAGAGGAGAAAGTTGGTAAAAGGACGACGAGACTGAAAAAGGAAGAGATAAATATAAAAATGTCCAAAAAGAGAAAAGCGGACAGTGAAAATTTAGTTTTTAATCCAGAATGGACAGACTCCTCCTGTGTGTCTGATATGTTCAGAAACTGTGGCTCTTATTAAAAGTGCCAATGTCAAACGGCATCATGAGACAAAACACAAAGGTTTTGAACACACATACCCACTGAAATCTGAAGTGAAGCACAGAAAGTTGCTAGTCTCAGAGCCCAGTATGACCAGTCCACCAGGATCTGGAGCCACATGCTCAGTTTGATGTAACATAACAATAAGTTTGTCAAAAGGTTTTTGAATTGTACTGAATTCATTTGATTTGATAGATTACATGCAGGCTACTTGATAATATATCGCAGTAAATAGTTAGACATTATAATCTTCTGGACCTTTCCTTCCGAAAAATGTGTGTAACCGGACCTCTTTAAATTTAAGTTGAATACCCCTGCTATAGAGCATTTTACCTGCTAAAAAGGAAACTGAAGAGAGTAACCACCCAAAACAAACAACTGAAAGAGACTGCAGTGAAAGCCTGGAAACGCATCACAAAAGAAGAATGCAAAGGTTTGGTGATGTCATTTATTATTTATTGCAAGCAAAGGATATGCCACTAAACATTAAGACTTATCCTCTAATTATTGTTTTAGATCTACATTTTATCATACTTTCGCTCACATGAGAAAAGAGGGGCTGTTTTCTCAGTTGTGTATCGGATCCAGAAGTAAATGCCTGGAAATAAAAGCTGAAATGTTGATCTTTTGTTTCATATTCATTTTATGATATAAAACCCAAATATTTTCAGTCTACAGAAAAAATAAAGGAACTTTGCTCACTATTCTAATACTTTTGGAGGGAAGTGTAGGTGTACAAACGTGCAAACAGGACACATCAAGTGAGGAATCATTAAAAAAAGTGAAATATCAGCAAACAGGGAATTTATTTTTATCCACATTTCCACCTCTGATGCCTGCAAACCCAACTTTAAAATCTGTACACAAGAGGGACAGTTCATAAAGCCTGTGGCTGTCTGTTGTCGAAAGCTAAGAGAGGCTACAGTACGCTGCAAGGTATGTGCCAAAAGCTGTTGTCCTAGACGTAACAACACAAATCTTTATGACAAGCATGCAAGAGAGCAGAATTAAAGAAACCAAACAGAAGCAGTGTTTCAATATAGTGACTATAACATATAAGTTATGGTGTAAGATTCTGGGGTGCACTTCACTTGAACTAAACAACGAACTGATGAAAGATCAAAGACCAAGGAAACTGGTAATTGTAATGCAATAATAACAGTTTCATGGATAACTGGAGTCTTTCTTCAAAATGTTCATTCCTGAACTGCAAGCTAAGTCACCATATAATCAAAAAGCAAGAAACAAGTTGTTCTGTGCATCAGTTACTTTTTAGCTTAAAAGTTTTACTAAATTTGTGTTTGCTTGAAAATAATCTCTAAGCATGGTTTTCTGCTGCAGGTAATCAATACACACAAGAAAACCTCAAAAAACAATCAGATTTGAAATGGAATTAGTGTCTGTACAGGGTTTGATTTTTCTGGGGACAAATCAATAGTTTTGCAACAATAAAATGGATCCGTTTTCCTCTACGCTGTAGGATATTTTGGGCACTTTTTTCCTTTGCTTTGAACAGGTAAATGTCCAAATATGTCCAGTGAACTCACACTGGCCCTTTATATTCATTTCACAGGTTTATATCTTTAAGAACGAATACTTCATGGTTGTTGCATTTGTTCTGACTTCAGTAATATTTGTAACAAGTTACATGACCACATCTGTAATAACAGACATGAGACTACTTCTTTTGTGAAAAACAGTCAAAGTATTCAACAAGTATGTCTCTACAAGCTGAGAACCATTTAGTCCTTCATACTAAGTGAAAGACATCAACTGGGTTCAGTTAATAGGCTAATACATTGGAACTGATTTTTTTATATATAGAAATTGTAATCCTCATTCATTCAAGTGTAGGTGGATTTACAAAACAGTTTCACGGGTGTCAGTCAATAGTACCTGCAGTAAAGCCTGCTTTCTGCCCAGAGGAGCTGCTAATCGACCTACGAGAATTCCAGTACTCTGGCTTTGAAAACTTTGGGCAGAACAATTCGTACTTGTCATTCCTTAATAGAAAGACTCAACTTTGAAAATCTGTATTATTAGTTTTGATAAAAGTAAACTAGTTGTGTAGAGTATATTTCAGTCCATATGTACTTCACTACTGGCAGCCTGTCACGGAAAAATCCTGGCCACCACATCAAAAAAAATTGTATGTATATATAAATAAGTATGTATATATGTCTTATTTTATTTGTTTCATATGAGCCAGATTTGGGGCGGTACCATTCTACTACAATGGTTTTGTTTGTACAGTATGAGAGGAGCGGATTTGTTATATTTCATGAGTAATACATGTTGCAGGTTAAGTAGATCGTCTACCTTCTCTCCTTTATTGAGGACATCATGATATAAACATAAAAGCTGCAATAAAGTGTACTGAGACAAGAATTGTGACATTATTAGGTCCACTCAAGTTTTGTTTGTTGCTCCCAGCTGGTGTAGGATTCTTTAAATATCTGTAGCTGTCACACAGCAGCAGGATCCAAAGCAAGAGAGGTGCTGAGCACATCTATTCACATAGCACAACAGAAGTAACTTCATGAATTATGCATACTTATTAATTCTTCTTGACAGGGACACAAGATCATTATGACACTGTACTTTTCTGCACTAAGCACGAAACAGCTGACACATACATATTCACATATATCCAGGGTCTCAAGTTGTGGATGTAGAAGGCAGAAAGAAAAAGAATCAAGGTATAAATTGAACTGTGATTTGGAGAATGCATATATTACATATATACACACAATATATATTCCAGAATACATGGACCACATTATTAGTGTTAAGCTATACATGTGCTTATGACTGGAAAGTTTGGTATAATCAGAAAACGAGTAGTGTAGTGGTAAGGTCGCTGCCCTCTATGCGGAAGACTGGGATTTGAATCCCAGCTATGGCCTACCTCTAGTAGGACATCACTTGTATGTCACGTTGGATAAAAGCCTAATGACGAAATCTAAAATACTGAAAAGTAAGAACAGAACTAAATATCTGCTGAATGAAGTAAGTGTTGTACAACACTTATTCATTCTCAAAAAACTAAATAGGTTTGTCTCCATCTGCTGTATTTATAGCCACTACAAATTTACAGATGAGAAAGATGTGCTCTCATAACAGATTAAGTGAAGGTGAAGTGTGAAGGTAAGATGGCCAGCTGGCCAATCCTCAATGCAGTTAACCCAAATAGACCCTAACAGAAAGCGAAAACAAACAGCAGCAGCACTGATACGCTGATTTGTAAGTTGGTTTTCCCACTTTGTGCTTATTTTCATAGAACTTCTTCTGTATATCTGCAAAAAACACCTCCATTTCTCCATTCCATGCTCTTCACTTTCGCCTCATTTCCTCCTGTGGTGAAGGTAACAAACCACATCACAAAAAGCTGACAATGTGCTGCTTTGGGTCCATTCGCATCCATTTGATTTCTCGAAATGCTGACACAGACCATAGACCCGAGAGAGCAAAAGAAGAACTGACTCACAACTAGACAGAGTAGAATTTGGTCTATGACAGGACTTTAGACTTCAGGTCGTCAGAACTGAGTGGACCTGTGAAGACCTGTAATCTGCACTGTCAGTCACGGGTAATGTACATTTAAGTTTTTTCCCATTCCTAATCTTAGATCACAGGCACATTGCTGCTCTCCATTTCATCACACAGAGAGATGGAAAGGGAAGTTTTATTTGTCTTTTTTACTCAGACGTGGAATAGTTTGCAGAAAGAAGGTAAATTAAACAACATTATACTCAGACTGAGTTCAAAGCTACTGTGTTACAATACTGTCTGTGTTTTTAGCTTCCCTAATATTGACAGGTATATTGACATATCCAATTTGACCTCTCATACTGGTTATTAGTGTTTTGTTTTTGTAATAGATGTTATATTGTCTGTGAAGTGGGTGAAGACACTGTCCTGCAGAGTTAAAAGTCCATTGTACTGCTTTACTGCCCTAAAACATGAGGCGCTCTACAGCTACAAGAGAGCAAAATGTAAACAGATGTACAGTGGATTCAGAAAGTATTTACAATGCTTAACCTTTTCCACATTTTGTTATGTTACAGCCTTATTCCAAAATGGATTAAATTCACTATTTTCCTCAAATATCTACACAAAATACCCCATAATGTCAAAGTGAAAGAAGTTTGCTTGAAAAGAACAGCAAAAACAAACAAACAAACAAAACAAAAAAACTCACATGTACACAAGTAGTCACAGTCTTTGCTCAATACTTTGTTGAAGCACCTTTAGCACCAATTACAGCCTCTCTTTGAGACTCGTTTTGAGTATGATGCTACAAGCTTACCTATTTTTGGGCAGTTTCGTGCATTCTTCTTTGCAGTACCTCTCAATCAGCTTCAAGTCTGGGCTCTGGCTGGACCACTTAAGGACATTCCCAGAGTTGTCCTGTAGCCACTGCTTTGTTATTTTGGCTGTGTGCTTAAGGTCATTGTCTTGTTGAAAGATGAACTGTCACCCAGTCTGAGGTGCAGAGCACCCTGGAACAGATTCTGTACATTGCTTCATTCATCTTTCCCTCAATCCTGACTAGTGTTCCCAGTTCCTGTCACTGAAAAACATCCCCACAGCATGATGCTGCTGACACCACCATGCGTCACTGTAAGGATGGTAGTGGCCAGGTGGTGAGCAGTGCCTGGTTTCCTCCAGACATGACGTGTGGCATTCAGGCCAAAGAGTTTGATCTTGTTTCATCAGACCAGAGAACCTTGTTTCTCATGGTGTACGACTCCTTCAGGTGCATTGTGGCAAATTATTACTGAGTAGTGATTTCCACCACATTGGTGGTTCTTCTGGAATGTTCTCCTCTCTCCATAGAGAAATGCTCGAGAGTGATCAGAGCAATCATCAGGTTCTAGGCTGACAAAGGCCCCCTCACTTGATCACTCATTTTGGCCAGGCGGCATCTCTAGGAAGAGTTCTGGTGATTCCAAACTTCTTTCATTTATGGATGACGGAGGCCATTGTGCTCATTGGGACCTTCAATGCTGCATAAACTTTTCTGTGCCCTTCCCCAGATCTGTGCCTCAATACAATCCTGTCTCAGAGAACTGAATTTCCCACAGGTTGAGTCCAATCAAG
>NC_046626.1:1344204-1349204 GCF_900324465.2 Anabas testudineus
GGGCTGGTCTGTTCAAAATATCTGAGTAACATGGAGGTTAAACCATAACCAGCTTACATGGCATTTGAAGTGTCATCTGTCAAATGGAATAATCGAACTTTTTTCGATGGCTTCCTACAGTATACAGACTGTGAAGGCTGTTGGCCACAACTTTTTGTGCCCCCCGCTGTCACCACCTGCTGTTGGTTATTTTCCAGGCAAGTCCAAGTTCCTCCCAAACAAGCCACATACTGTATTCTATTCAGTTTCAGAGTGCACTTCCTCAGATCTACAGATCCACCTCTTTCTGAACTGTTTTAATGGACCTTTTTTGTGTTAAGAAGGGACTTTGCTGACTTTTAACTTGCTTCCAATGGCTCTACTTTGGAGAGTTTGTGTATATCACTTGCATTAAAGGCCTCTAAAGGAGTTAGATATTTTTGCACCAGGTATTTTCAGGTCAGAGGGAACACCGATAAAATATATACACAATTGAAAATCTGTGAAGTTGTAAAGCTCCCTTTCATAGTGGGTCTGTGATTTATCCATTGCAGCATTTGGAAAGAATTTCAGTTCTTCAAAACCTTTTGTTTGGGCATAGCAGACGAAGCCCCAGCACCACATGGCCTACCTCTAAATAAAACATCTAGAATCCTGGAAATGAATTCAAGGGGAAAATTAATGTTTGTGTTTTACCAAATTTCCAATAACATGCATGGCTTTGTTATTTTTTTGTAACTGTCCCTTTAAAACCTAACCATGCAACCTGACATTTACAGTAGGGCCTGGCTTTCACCTACAGAGGGATCCATCTTCTCAATATACAACCTTTGGAGGAAATCAAAAGCAATTGATGGGTGTGACGTCACAAGTGTGCTAAAAACCTATTTTCTGCAAGCACGAGTGTGTGAACGCCCCCTTCTATCACAACAGAGGCATACTGGTGATAATATGTGGGACATAGCCCTCAGGAAACACAGGCCATGTTGTGGCTTCAGGCCCCTGCTTTCAATATGTTGTCAGTGTTCATAGACTGCTACCTTGCAAGTGATGATCAGTCCTTTCAATTCGACTACCATTAACCTGTATAGTGTCATGAAGAAATCCAGTAGGTCACTAGATGAGTGAGGGGTAAATAGTGTCAAAGTCAAAGTAGGCTGAGGGCTGAAGGTACCAAAACAGGATTTATTACACTGCAGCATGTCATCATTTATTGTGTTTTTTGTCCAATTTAAATATGAAACAAAATCTTAGATTCATGTTGTGTGATGTAATCTATTACATACACATTTAGTCATTTTTATCCAAAGCAACTTAAACGTGAGGTACAACTGGCACTGGTATTTTTTCCAATAGTCACAATTATCCAACACTGACACTATGTTTCAATTACTGACACAGTACTTCCTGCTTCTCCATTAATACCTGATGTAAATGATTTGGTCAGGGGTAGGCAACCCTGGCCCTAGAGAGCCACAGGCCTGCTTGCTGCTTGCTTCCAACCATCTGTGCACTTCTAGCCAGCTTCTGAATAGCTGAACACACTGGAAGACCAGGTAATCAGCAGAGGTGAGGGTTACCTACCCCTGGACTAGGTTAATGCTTATCACAATCACTGCATGCAAACATACATTGCTGCTAGTATGTAAGCAGGGTGGTGCATTTGTACCCTTTGATTTTTCTGTACAACCTCAAAAATGTACTTAAAGTACAACAGTAAGAAGTTTAAAACAGTGTTGAATTTGATGCTGTTGTTATCTACAGACTGTGGAACAGTTATTCAAGTACCTGAAACTGTACTTAAGTACAACACTTGAGTAAATGTTACTTACCACGTCTGGCCACCCTAGGCCACCGGTCTGGCACTTCCCTTCTATGTATAAAATACATCAAACTGTATAAATAAAACTGTATAACTTACATTTTGATTTATATAGTGGGACACCATTATGTAATCCACTACACTCACCACTACAAGTTACATGCAAGGTTCATAACTGACACCAGCAGGGCTTCTACGTGCCTATGTTTTCATTTAAAAGGACATGTTTGAGATGGTTACATCTCTTGAGTTAACAACATGCTTAAAACAAATCATGTGGTGGAAAATCCTACAACTAATGAGTGTTTTAAAATGAAAGATGGGGCAGTGTTGAGCACTTTGTGAAAGACTGTAGGGAAACAATCATTTTTCTTAACATAGAATTACTGAATTTAAGGATTTCATCATCTACAGTTCATAATTTCATGGAAAGGTTCAGGCAATCCTGGAAAATCTCTGTACACAAAGCACAAGGGCAAAACCCAATACTGAACTAATGTGATTTTCAGGCCTTCGCGAACAGATGATTTAAAAGCAAATTAAAAAACATGCAGAAATGCTGTCACCTTTTCTGAGCCTAAGCTTATTTAAGATGGACAGAGGTAAAATGGGAAACTGTCGTGTGGTCTGATTAGTCACATCTGTAATACTGACCAAAATAAACAGCTCTTGCAGCAACATTTGCTGCCATCCAGATGTCTTTTTCAGGGAATACCAAACCACTCTACATGTGTTACAACAGCCTGGCTCAGTAGTAAAAGAGTCCGGGTGCTGTTCTGACTTGTCTGCAGTGAAGGCCTGCAGTAAATGTTAACTGTTCCCTGGTGTCTTGAGAGAAATCTTCATGTAAGTCGCCTTTCCTGAAAAATAATAAGTCCAAACTAATCTATCCTTTCCAGTATTTGGATTCCCCATTACATTCCACAATGATGGCTGCTTGTTTTCCTGGTATCTGCACCCTCAAATTATGAATTGCCTTCATAATGTAAATACAAAGTACCAAGCAAAGTATGTTCTATCATATAGTAAAGCTAAAGTGTATGTCTTAAGGTGGACATGCTTTTCTATGATCGTGGGATGCAGTGAAGTACTCATTTATATTTATAAGTATCTAGTACCTATATTGCATAACGCAGTAAAAAGTAGATGATAAATAATCCCAATCACTGCAATGCTAAATGCAGAATTATACTAAATATAGTACAACTGCCTGGTTAAGTGCTGACAAACGTGAATATATGTGTGTGTGTGTGTGTGTGTGTGTGTGAGAGAGAGAGAGAGAGAGCAAGGGGAGGAAAACTGCCTTATTATATTTAAATATTCATCAAATGTGAATAAATCCCTTCTGGCAACAAACTGACAGGCTTTCCACCAGCTGGAAGTTATTACCCACTCTGTCAGTGTTCAGATGAAAAGGCACAGCTACACTGAATCTCCTTTTGATGTCACTTTGTCAAGTCTCATTTTTTACATTTTCAAAACAAGGTCAGTTGTCAGAGAAACTGGCAGAAACGCTAAAATCTAAGATGCAGGCTTTGTGAGTTGACCTGAACAATTATTACATAAAGTTCTGTGTATGAGCACGTTTGAGTACTGGCATTCATGATGATGATGCTCATACAGAATTATTACATATCCACAATTTGCTTTCAAATGGGATATTTATTGTGTACTTTCATTTGCTCCTCTGACATTTAAGAATATGGTTTATGGTTTTCCAACACATATGCATGTCTTTTTAGATTTCCTTCCCTCATTTCTCCTCCCTTTGTCTCAGTATTTACACTGATCAGCTGCACCATTAAAACCAGCATGTGCACTCTGGCCAGTGTGTGGCCATGCAGCACCCAAACGCAGCATTTGTTGTGACACCTGTCAATCATGACCACCCATCTGTGCTACAGTTGTCTACTCTTCACTCACAGCGTGCATCATCCGTGACCCTGTCACCAGTTCACTAGCTGTCCTTCCTTGGACCAGTTTTAGAAGGTACAGACTAGGACGACCTGCTGTTTTGGAGACACTTTGACTGGTGTAAATCTATTGAATTTATACAAAAGCAAGCATCAACAACATTAACATATATATGTTACATACATTCCGCACTCATAAGAACTATACGAGTGTATTATTACATTTACATGTAATGGGGTCTGATCCAAACTTCAGTTCAAAGGAGGACCCCCCCACATACCCAACTGCACAACTTTGGGAACTTTAAGTAAAAATTTAAAGGTTGCACCTTTCTTTATAAACTTGACTTTAAACCTCTATTTCTAGGTTTGTTCTTGACACTGTGTGCAATATTTTTAACTCAGTTAAAATTGGTTTTATGTCGACAGCACCAGTTGCATTCAGAAAACTGCTGATGCGAGTCCAATGTGTGAAATAATGAGTAAATGAGCACAGGGGGGTCTGTTCTCATTAACCAAAGGCATCATGCATGTCTCTTCCCTTCCTTTCTACAGAAAGAGAAGAGATCACGGGGAGTACCAGCGGTTGCTCAGATCGCCTTGCTCTGTTTTAGGGCAGACTTGTCCCATGTGGCGTTAGTGTGACTGATTCGGAAGTGTCTTTATATGCTAGTGCATTTTCCAACATGGTTTAGTGGGTCTGTAGATGGTAAATGTGTATTCATTCAGTTTAGTTTTGCGTCTGTGTCCATAGCTGCACTCCTCTTATTCTTTTTTTGTTTTGTTTTGCTTGATTTCAATACATTTTAAAGTGTGACGTGATGCAGCAACACATTTTTCTGGGCTACATACAAAATGTCAAAGACAGGATACCATGATTACAATTGTGCTGATGTCATTGTTACTGTATATAGGATTAGTGATACAATAAGCAAAACACTGGAGATGACAAGCACAAACTACCCATCTCCTTCCAGTTCAGCTTTTTAATTCTGCTGACTTTCTTCCCAACACCTGACTCTTATTGCTGTCAGCCACTATGACACACATTGGACTGTAGGCCATCACAACGTCTGAAAGGAGCAAAAAGAAGAGGGAGACTGACCTGTGGTCCAATCCTCATAATGTCTTCATGGCAGATGTCAGTTCTTCTACTTTATGGGTGTCTTCTGATCTACTTCAGTTGTCTTCCTGACTCTGCTGTTCATAACTGTTATAGATTCTGGGCTAGCAAACCATGCCAGTCCATCAGGGGATCTCTCTCTTGCTGTGCGCTTCTCTCTCTC
>NC_046626.1:1354204-1366704 GCF_900324465.2 Anabas testudineus
TTCGTAGCACTCACAGCCTGGAGGTTCCTCTCAGCCATAAAGGAAAGCTCCTGGTTGGACATGAGTATATCAATTTCCTCACTCAGATGGCCAATCAGAAGATGGAGGAGAACCTCAGACGGATCCAAAGGTCAGTGAGCTAACTGTCTTGCTAATGTGTCTCATTCAGTGATCTGTAGCAACCAATTGTAAACAAAATGTAAACTTATTATTTAGTTTGTTTTGTTTCATCTCCAGGTTCTACCAGAACCTTCAGTTGGCTCTGACAACAGATAAACTCCAAGAACTACAAATCCCAGATCATTCCAGATCACAGGAACTGCAGTATACCCCTAACACACCAGAGACAGAGGAGAAGATAAAAACAAGTGTGTACAAACGGAGGAGGAAGAGAGATCAACATCAGACTGACTGTTGCCATGGTGATGGATCAGACATTGTGCACGAGCTGGACGACTGCTTGGACCTGTTCACGTGAACTAGTAGCTCTGCACATGTGCTGACAAACTCAGTGTGTCATGGACTGCTGATGAATGTTTTTATCAAGAGAGCAGCAGCAGCAGCAGCCTTTATTACAAGGTAGATTGCCATGGTAACCAGTACTACTCTGGAGCAGTTTTCACTGGATCACTCCCTGGTTAACATGGAGAAAGCTGCTACAATAATGTGATAATAATAAAGAGTAAAGTAAAGATATTTCAAATTCCCATTGTTTTCTATGATTTTGCATATTACAGTACCCTTATTTCCTAATATGAATCATTTTAATTGTAGCATGATGCATCCAGTAAAAACACGTCTCACCACAATGCACAGCTGCACAATCACAGGTATTCTGGGATGTCTTGTGTTTGTCCTGTGTCTTAAATCCCAATATATATAACATTATCTTTTGTACTTGGGAATAGCAGTTCTCACTTATCTACATTATGTGACGTGATTGCCGCTAGACAGCCGCAGCACCTATTAGATTATCTGGAAGTTGAGTCATGGCAACTGGACTTCCTTCTTGTTAGGTCAAAACATTTCACTACTCATCTAAGTAGGTTATAACATGGACTGCAAAACGGTTTCTCTGAAAACTCTGGTCCTCGCTATCCTGCTTGTTTTCCAACTATCTCTGCTCAAACCACTGTTAGAAATTCAAACGGTATGAAAAGAATTTCATTCACATAACATTTTTTCTTATAGCACTTGCTTGCCTTTCATTTGTGTGGATATGACCCATCGACAGCTTCAGTTCATAATTAATCCTGAGTTCAACTTAACATTACTGTACCAAACAAACCAGTGTAGTTTTTCCTACACTGTGAGTTTGTGTTAAGTAGCCTGCAAGTATCTATTCAGAGCTTGTTCAGTGAAACACATCACTTGATGCAGTTTGATGCAGTTAGAGAATGGAAAAGATAAAGGACACAGTTTCCTTCTCTCTGAAGGTTTTAGGGATGTTCAATCCTGGTCCTTAAGAGACACTGTCCTGCTTGTTTTACAACTTTCCCTGTGGTACCCAATGCACATTAGCTGGATCAGGAGTGTTCAGCCAATCACAAGCTGTAAGAGCAGGGATGGTTGGAAAACAAGCAGGACCAGGATTGAACACCCCTGGTTTAACTGGTGCTTGAAGGTTTGCATAAAAATGATCCAATTTTGAAACCTAGTGTCCAGGTCCAAGTCCAGGAAACTGAACAGATGACAGGAAGTACACTTGTTTATTTGTTTACTGTGGAAGATGATGATTTTCAGGAAATTGAATCAAGTTTTAGGTCATATTTACACAGAACAGACAAAATTCTATGAACTTTTGACCATCACTATATGTGTGACCCCCACCTCAGCTGGGATTGGCTCCCCTAACATCTAAAGATAACTGAGGGATGGGAGCGTATAGGCAGCCCCCCTTTCAAAGTGCATATCCCTAAATTTATTCCTCATCTACTTCCTTTTGTGCACCTTTTTTCTTCTCTTTTGCAGACATCTTTCTCCTTTGCTACAACTCAAACAAGCTTTGTGGCCAAGAGAAGATTGTTACCAAGGGCAACTGTGAACCCTGTGGTGCACAGGAGCTTTTGTTTCCTTGGTAACTGAAGGACAAATGAAGACCAAAAATGATCTAAAAACTGTACTGACACTTCTATGGTGAAAATAAGAATTACATACTGAATATCGGTTAATAAAAATTAATTAGTGTCAGTTTAATGCCAAAATCAAACAATTTCTAATCATTTAATCTTTATTAAGCAGGCCTAGTGACATGTATGTGGTGTAACATGTACCATCTTTTAATGAGCTTTGTATTTAAAATGAAATACTGCAGCAACATGTTTCAAAATGTGATAGGAGCAACAAAAGACTGAAAGAGTTGTGTACAGTCGACCCCTGAAAAGTCATAGTTCAGGGTTCGCAGCCTCAGTCTTTACATGATTTTTCCTTGGATAACCAGGCAATGTTTTAATAGGCTTTTTTGTGCCTATATATACAGTGGCAAGAAGAAGTATGTGAACCTTTTGGAATTTCATGGTTTTCTGCATTAATTGATCATAAAATGTGCTCTGATCTTCATCTAAGTCACAACAATACAAAAACACAGTCTGCTTGAAATAATAGTACACAAACATTATATGCACTGTGAATGTTTACATGTTATGTTCAATAAAAACATGACAACATATAATGTTTGTGTACTATTATTTTAAGCAGACTGTGTTTTTCTGTCCACTGGGATGTTGTGTAGGGGACGGGTTTCTGCTTTTTCTGTGGGTGTTTCTCCACCAAAGCCTACAGTGAGTCCAACCTCATTCCATTATCATGTCCAGACGCGTGCATCATTCTGTTTTATGCTGCTTCCCCAGCAAACTTTAGCATAAAACAGCACACACACACATAAAACATTTGTAGCATGTACCTTTAGCTGTTTAATGACCTAAGCCGCCTTAGGCCCTTTTTCATAGTAATAGGACCAGTCCAATTTATTGTCTAGTTGCACACCTAGATATTTGTGGGCTAGCACCACTTCAATATTTGCACCACAAATGCTGACTACATGAGGAGGGGGTTTAGTCTTTTAATAATCTGGAACTATATGTTATCTGTGTGGACAACTCATGTAAGTACCCTTGTCCCTTGTGTGTGAATGAACCATCTTCAGTGCACAGTATGTTTGTGTCTATACTTCTAAGATTCCCTTCAACACATTGAAGTACAATGCATCCAGAGAGTATTCAGTGCTTAACTTTTTCATATTTTGTCATATTACAGTCTTATTTCAAAAATGGATTCAATTCATTACTTTTCTCTAAATTCTACAAAAAATACCCAAGAATGTCAAAGTGTTAGAATTTTGTTTGAAATCTTTGCAAATGTATAAAAAATACAAAACCAAAAAAAAAAAAAAAAAAAAACCTTTAGCACCAATTACAGCCTCAAGTCTTTTTGAGTATGATGCTAAAAGCTTGGCACACTTATTTTTAGACAGTTTCTCCCATTCTTCTTTACAGCACCTCTCAAGCTCCAACAGGTTGGTCTGGGCTCTGGCCGGGCCACTCAAGGACATTCCCAGAGTTGTCCTGTAGCCACTACTTTGTTATGTTCGCTGTGTGCTTAAGGTCATTGTCCTGTTAAAAGATGAACCACCATGAAATTCCAAAAGGTTCACATACTTTTTCTTGCCACTGTATGGGCATAACAGGAAGTGAAAGTAATGCAAGGTCATGGTCATGAAATGGTCATGCGAGGAATAGTATTTACAAACCATAATATGACATTAACAGTTTCTTTGGTTTAAGTATAAAACTTGTCGATTAGAGTTGTAAAGATATGTTTCATTCAAACCTGTTTTTGTATAATCTTCCACCATAATCTCCATGCTAGATAGGATAGGATATCCATCAATAACTTTTCCTTGATAGAACTGTTAGACTGGACACTATACCTTAGAAAGAACCCATTCCATCCATGTTATAACACGAAAAGCCATTGATAATAATAATAATAATCAGTAGAGCCACAGGAACCAATCATGTGGCTGAAAAAGTTGACGCAGTCAGGGCAAGACAGTTGAATTGGATTATTTTAATTTTATTTATTGTGTTCTGAATGTGTCACAAAGAACAAATGTTACAGTACACTGCTGAATCAGGATTAGAAAGCTTTCTTTTAGCCGATGATCTAGGTGAAGTTTGGGTAACCCACAGTTGTCTGTCAACTCCCATTTATGCAGCTAGAAGAAACTAATCAATTAGTCCTGACTGGTTTGAGGATACTGGATTCACTTCAAAACTGAAGCTCAAAGATGGACTTACGACCCCATCCATCACTCTCGACTCTCGAAGCTGACGACTTTGCCAGCTTCTTTACTAATAAGGTGGAACGAGTGGCATCTGGTGGCCCCTTCATTAGGTAAAAGATCCCAAGAAAAAGTCTTCAGCTCAGTGCTCCCAGTATGGTGGAACGAATGATCAAATTCACTGTCAGTATTCAAAAATCTCCTATGCACCTGAAACACATGAAACAGAAACAGCTCTTCACACACTGTGGACATGTCAACTCCAAAGACATAACTGACATTGTTCATGTATGATGTTCCATCACTCTTCTTCTTCTCAATTGAAGAGGACATTCAACCAGAACACAGAACCTTGTGGACTGTGTCTCCTCCACATTCTTTCTTTTGAGGCCAGCCCAAATTGATGTCAATTGAAATGTCAGGATCAGCCACATTGTGAAGGCGTAGTGTGAAAGTCACCAAGCAGCAACATGTGAACTTCACCGAGCCCTTTATAAAAGTAAAATACTTTTCTCTGATTTGTAATGGAGGAAGTGGTAGGTCGTATAGTAGGTGATGTAGTGGTTAGCACTGTCACCTCACACTAAGAAGGACCTGGGTTCAAATCCACAGGTTGGTCAAGTGGAGTCTACATGTTCTCCCTTTGTCTGCGTAGGGTTCTCTCTAGTTCTCCTACACCAACTCTCCCATTGGCGTGTGAATGTTTGTCTGTCTCTGTGTTTCAACCCTGTGATAGATTAGCGACCTGTCCAGGATGTACCCTGCCTCTTAAGAAGGGTTAGGGGAGGTGAGTAAATGTAACATGAAATGAAAATTCTCCAGGAAACTACAAGAACCTTTACAATTACACTTGAGTAAATGTACTAAGTTACTTACCACCTCTGGCAAGAACTATTGGGGAATAAATAGGATATGGAAACACATCACTGTGGCTGCCATGCTGCAGCTTTAGCATTGCCAAACTGAAAAAAGGCAGGGAAGACAGGAGAGCCCCGGGCAGATGGCCCGAAGGCGGCAGCTGGAGAGCCGGCCTGAGAGCCGACTGGAGAACTGGCTGAGCGACTGGAGAGCCTGAGGTGGCCGTGGCGACCAGAACCGGAACTGGGGCTGAAGGAGTGGCAGGCTGGCTATCAGCAGGAGAGGCCAAGGAGTCTGAATCGGACCTGTTGAGGTGGAAGGATGTCTGGGTCGTAAAAATCCAGGATTTGAAGGTTTTGAGATGAGACAGGATAAGGTCCTTGAGGTTTCTGAATTCTGTGTATTTCATGAGGAATTCCTTTCTGTGGGTGATTTGATGGCTAATTTGGTGATAGAATTGATGTGCTCCAGGTTTGCTGCTGTGTCCAGGCATTTAAACATATAATCCGCTGCGCCATGCAGGTCTAGGTACTCCTCCTGTCCATAACGTTTAAAACAGGGACAGGGGGAAAGTTTTCTGTGGCCAAAAAAGGGATTGGAGGGATCCATGGTCACCGTCTGGTCAGATCGTTCAGTCACAAGTAAGGGGCAGGCAGAGGCACGGATGAACGGAAACCAGATTTATTTATAGAAAAATACAAAAAAATGGGGAACGAAGGGGGGTATCAACAGACACAACACAAAAACACGAAGACAAAGTAACAACATAAAACTACCTACAAAGGCTTAGTACAACCTATCGAAGTAGAAAAGTAACAACAGAAACCAGAGACGAAAGTTCAACTGAAAATCGCTGCACAGGGGCAGACAAACAACTGAGTCCCAAGTGCAGGAGGGGCAAAGTCCAGAGGATCCAGGGAGGAGAAAAGAGGGCTAGGAGCAGGGCTAGGAGCAGGGCTAGGAGCAGGGCTAGGAGCAGGGCTAGGAGCAGGGCTAGGAGCAGGGCTAGGAGCAGGCTGAGAGCAGGTTGGTAGCAGGAAGGTAGACAAAGAAACACATGCGGGGCATGGAAAATCCGACGATCTGACAGTGGGGAGAGGACTGAGGAGAGTTTTTGTAGGGAGAGGGGAACGCAGGTGGAGCCAATATGCAATCAGGGGCTGGGAGAGCAGGGAGAGAAGTGGCTGGTGGGTGGAGAAATGGAAGTAGAGTCCAGGGGAAGAGGAAGAAATGGGGAAAATCCACAGCTGGCTTGGTGCCAGGCTGACATGGTGATAACCATTGCATGTCATTAACTTCTCTCTCCTGAAGTTGTGCTTCCTCCTCTCCTTGTCCCTCTCTCAGCAGGTGTCCCCAGCCTTTACACCACATGTAAAACCATTTCTTTTTGAGGGGTTGTCTTGCTTTAAACTCTCCATTGCGCCTAATGTCACTTTGAAATCCCTGAAGTTTACCTGACATGGTGTTATTATTGGTATTTCCTTTTTTTATTTTTTTTGAGTAGTGTAGATCGCCTAGGTAATCTGTACTACTCTGGAGCAGTTTACCTGCAGACCTGGAGAATAACAACTTCATGTTCTGTCTAAATTCTTTAACTAATAAAATACTGAAATTAATAATAATTAATTTCATGAACTGAGTTATTATTATTATTATTATTACTTATGTTATGTGACAAGATCCCCACTGGAGGGCAGCAGCACTTATTAGATAACAACATTCATTGCAAACTGTAATTTTTCTCTTTAAGAGTTTGACAGCCCTGGGCCTCCACAGTTGTGGTTCTGCTGGTTACCCCCTATCTCTGAGTAAAAACTGCTGATGACTTGAATCAGGTGTGTTTAGTCAATGAAAGGCTTGAATAGTGGAAAAAGAATATTATCCACATATGATGTCTGTGTGATGTGGTTGGAAAAGAGCTGGAAAAACTATGTTGACTAAGTTGAATAAAGTTTTATTTCTCTAAATATGACCTATTAAATATTACCTGCTTCAGATCATAATTTACCATGACTTTAAGTTAACATCGCTGTATCAGACAAGCCCTGATCCAACCTGTATAGTCTGTCCAGAAACCAGACCTCCTCCCTATAGACTAAGTTTGTGTTGAGCTAACTGCAAGCGGCTCTTTAGAGCATGTTCAGTGAAACAGAATGAATTGCTCATTGGGTGCAGTCAGATGATTCAGGAAAGTCACGGGAGTGGAAGGACACAGTTTTCCTCTGACAAAATCATAAAAAAAGCAAAAGAAGAATGACTCTACTCTGAAGGGAAGATAATCATCATTGTCAGCAAAGTCACCATAGACACTGATGTGTTCAAGATCTGTAGCACCAGACTACTGAAAGGACACCCGTGCTTTTAAATGAGATTTTTCATCATCAAACGAACAGTATAGAAGACTGTTCACAGCCGAATTCATCACCCAGGTAACAGTTCACTGGATACTACAGGACTGCACTAATTCCACCATGCTTTACTTCCAGGTGGTGATTTTGGCAGCTGCTATGATGCTGGTTTACTACTGTGAGTTCACTGACACTTTTAGCCCAGCACAGCAGGGCTTCATCTGCAAAGACCCAACTTTAACCAAACCGGATCCTGGACCTGAACAGGACAGCCGCATTCAGCCTGTAATACTGTACTCTGTGGTGGGTGGGCTGCCTGTTGTGCTGGTAAGTCTGGACACATTCTGGCAACATTTGCATAGTTTGGATTTGAACTTTACCACTAATTTACCTGGAATTAACCCACACATTCAGTCTGTGATGTTCTGTTATTCTGTGGTGATACCTCCTTACAGAACTCATAGATTTCCCCTTCACATCAATATGGTAGCCAATGCCACCAAGACAATAAAAGACTGACAAGATTTTAAAAGAGAGATGAAACTAATGATGTAATGTAATGTAATAATGTAAAGAAAATGTGATAATGTCAATTCTGTGTGTCCTCGGCTGGTAAAAGTAATTATAAGATAGTTGTGATTAACATACTATAATATCTAATAATACTTTCTAATGAAACAGAATCCTATGCATGTAGTAGGGTGTTTCAGCCATACTGTATGTATGCAGCATGTTCCAAAGGCTGCACTGTATTCACATGAACACCTATTGTATATGGGACCACATCTTTTTATCTGATCTGAGTCTTTCTGTACATGTACATGAAATTCACAGAGTTTGATGCACGTCTGAGTGGAAAACAAATGTAGTCCAATAGATTTCCTAAAAGCCTATGTATGACAGTACTTAAAGGTTTATGAACCCTTTGGGATTATCTCTATTTCTGCATAAATGTGATGTAAACCATTTTTAAATTTGTAAACCTAGTGAATTCCTGAAACTAGATAAGGCAAACCAGATTGAGCAATGCAAATTGCATGACAAACATTTGTGCACGCTCAACATAACGAGGACACACCAAGCAGTAGCATCTCATTTCAATCTGTTTTGCAGATTTCAGGCGTAGAGGTAGTCATCTTTCTCCTTCACTACAACTCAAACAAGCTTTACGACCAAGAGAAGATTGTAATCATGGGCGACTGTTGCTATGTGAACCCTATGGTGCGCAGGACCTTCCGTTTTCTTGGTAACTAATTTCTTCATTTTTTCTTCAAAACTAAAAAAAAAAAAAAACAAGAGAGGCACAGAACTGTTGAGCAACTGAATATTAAGCAAGAATAGGAAAACATTTGCTTTCAAAGCTAAAGCAACGTCTCTTAAAAAGTATCTAAAAAACACACACACACAACTCGGTGGCTGGGTGTGGTGGCCCTGAGGGCAGTGGGGTGCTCTGGTAGCTGTGCCTCTTCTCGCCGTTCGCTGGACTGGTATAAGATGGTGGCCATGTCCCACTCGTCACTGGCAGCACTTGGGGGTATGCGAGTGAGCATCACATCATCATTGTGGTGGCGGCTGTCATGTCTATGCATGTGATAGTGGGATGTGGTATATTTGCTCATGCTTGAACTGGTTGGTTTACATTGTATGCTTGCACTGTGCTTTGATTACTGATTACTGTTACTATTATTTCTGTTATCATTATCATACTGTATATGCATACTGGACCAATTACCATTACAATAAATCCAGGTCACCAATCAAGGAATAAACTACACCCTAATTACACCTGGATAAAAACACATGCTCTACTTGAAAAAACAAAACTCTACGGCATAAAAAGGCCTTCCAGCACTCCATGTTGCATGCTACGCTGTTGGACAGGACACCCTTAAAAACAAAAAAATGTTCTGCACTTATAAAGCTCTTTTCTACCTAACTGGTTCTCAAAGCGCTTTACACTGCATCTTATTCACACACCAATGGCAAAGCTGCTCTGCAGCTGACCTGACTCACCAGGGACAACTTGGGGTTCAGTATCTTGCCCAAGGACACTTTGGCATGTGACATGGCAGCCGGGAATCAAACCACCAATCCTGTGATTGGCAGTCAACTGCTCTACCTATTGAGCCACAGACAAAGATAGGTCGTCTTTGTACTATTTTCAAATATAGGTTTAAAATAATTTGCATCTCAGTGCATTCTGCTCAAAGTGCACGTTTTACACAGCATCTCAACTTATTTGGGACTTGGAGATGCACTGTGCAGGAACATTGTTCTCCCACAGTGAAATCAAACAGATGCAAACAAGTTAATTGTGAATTTACATAAAACATGATCTGAACATGACGATGATGCTCCTTTTTAGTGACAAGGAGTGAATCATTTTATCTGTTTCTCTGCAGGTGTATATGTCTTCGGTCTGTTTGCAACAGACATCTTTGTCAATGCAGGTCAGCTGGTCACAGGAAGTTTGGCTCCTTACTTCCTGTCTGTCTGCCAGCCTAATTACACTGCACTTAGCTGCCAGGACACGGCACACTTTGTCAACCAGTCAGATGCCTGTACTGGTGTCCCTGATGACATCATGAGAGCAAGAAAGGCATTTCCCTGCAAAGAGGCTGCACTGAGTTTGTACACAGCTGTTTATCTGGCAGTGAGTGGCAATTTTCCTTTTAGAATTGTGGAGCTGCAGTGGCTTTCTTTGTAATACTGGTTTTGAATCGTGTGACAGAAGCATCTTAAATAAGTGGTCTTTGCAGATGTACGTCATGTCCTGTGTTGGTTCAACCGGAGGCCGACTGACGGGCCCCTTCCTCAGTTTCTCATTGGTCAGTCTGGCTTTGCTGACAGGCATCAACAGAGTGGCCGAATACCGAAACCACTGGAGTGACGTCATAGCCGGACAAGCCATCGGTGGAGCTAGTGCTGCCTTTTTGGTCAGTTTTTATTTATCTAATGAGCTGTAGTAGCACAGTGTATATGGTGATACTAGAAAAACATATTATTATTGTGTCACTCAATGTCACCTAATGATTGCTTAATTTGATGCTTTAACTCAAATTTCACAGGTTTGTGATGTTAAAATATTGTAAGATAACTTCTCTCCTGTAAAATAATATTCCTCATTACTTGGCATTGCCTTTTCTTTTATTAGAAGATCCAAAACCAGCACAAAAGTCTTGTTTTCTATTACTTGAACTGGTCAGTACAGATCCAATACTGTGGCGCGACGCATTTGCAGCATCTAGATGTTTATATCTATAGTTGCTGCTTAGCATTGGACAAATTACCTCTCACACTTTTTAATTTTAGATATGGTTTTCTTTTTTTCATGTGAAAAAGGCCCAGTTTTAGGTTAGTTTATTTCTTGAAGTAGTAGTACTAGTAGTAAATCCATGTACAACAGTTACATATTTACCTACTTTTTTGTGAACGCATGCTGTCAAATAATTGTACAAATTATGGGACATTCTCCTTACAACTTGGACAGTTAAATAAATAGATAAATAGATAAATAATAATAATAAATGCTTAAAAACTAAACCCTATTGGTTTATGTACCGTCCCTGTTTGATGAATCTGTTCACAACACAGGAATAAAATACAGAAAATAGAAATGTGCAGATGTTTGTGAAAATGTTTATTTGAAGGGAAACATGCAGAAACCGTCATTTTGGAGGACATCTCTACATCATTGCACTAACATGTTGTCTCATTTCTCTAAAAACCAGTTTTCATTTTCGTACTTATATTCTTCCTTACATGTTGGTTTTATTTTTCATAATGCCCCCTCTTGCAGAGAGCCAGAACATTCCAGAGCAGCTGTACTTAAGTTGTAGGACAAATACATGTAAGGGGCTGTTTTATAGACAACTGGTCTAATGGACTAAATGGCTGCAGGACATGCATAGTCTGAATTCTTTTTTGTGCAATGAGTCATGCTCAACAGTCTCAGCTGGGATAAAAAGCTGGGTCACAGAAACAGTCTAAACAAAAATTATAAAGCTTCCTACAGTAACAATAAAAAGAATATAATCAGTACTGTCACTCTGTTAATACACTTCCTTGTAGATGTACTTATTTGTTGTTTTTGTACTATTTTGTGTATTTTCCTTATGATATTAATCTGAAAAAAATGCCTGTAATATTTTGACTGGAGTCTACTGTATTGTTCGTTCTCTCTCTGCAGGTTGTGTTTGTGGTGCAGTATTTCAGAAAGAGACCGGTGATTCCTCAGAGTCCTTCAGACACAGGCACAGCTAACACTGATGAGGCTTCACTCCAAATGAATCACACCATGGTGACCAGCAACAAATACATTGTTACCCAGGTAAAACATTTACACACTGTAACTTCTAAAACCTGTCCTAACTTAGAAAACGCAGTCAATTGTACTTGATTATTAACAATATGTACTTTTTTCCTTGTTAAAGTAAATTGCAGGGTGAAAAAAACATTTAATTATTTTGCGTAGTACAGTAGCATCTGATGCTGTGGTGAGGCTGAACTGAGCACTGGGTAATTACAGCTAATCACCACAAGGAGTGCTCTTGCTTTTGCACAGCAGATGGAGAGTGAAAAAACAGAGGGATGAGTTTTAGTACAGTATAGTTTGCTTTCAGTAGTAGTAGTACTATAGTATAGTACAACAATTGTGGGATTAGCTGGTCAAATCCTTGATACTGCATTTGAATAAATCTGAATTAATTTAACCTGAAGCCTGATGACCTGATTTTTTGCAGGGTGATGTGAGGCATTTAAACAACTTGCACTGATACTCTTGCTTTAAAATAAGATTGCTGATGAAGTAAACATAGCATGGGAAGTCTCAATTGTTGGAAATGTCACATTAGTTAGCCTAGCTTAAATCAATGTGGTATTTGGAATGATTTAGATTATTAAGTTATTCAAACTCAGGTTCTAAGTACACTAAAATAAATACGCTTGTGTTAGTGTAAAATGCAATCCCTGCATTACTTAGTTTAACACAATTAAATTGAACTTTGTTTTTC